>NC_065912.1:8661902-8970720 GCF_905147045.1 Nymphalis io
TTAAGAGCATTCGCATTCTGCATCGAACTCGACTAGTGAATTAGGAACGTGCATGTGGGAGCATCAAAGATATTTATCTCAATAGAATATCAACATATTATAATGAGGCTTTTTATCACATGTATTTATCACAATAATATGTATAAACTTATAGTGAACACTTCTGCTCATAATCATAATTAATTATGGAAAAAAGTTAATTATATTTACTGAAAAGTGATTTTTTAATTTACAGGTTTTTTATATATCAGAAGGTGCGATTCATCTAGCCATTACTTCCGTGAGAGTACGTAAAAGAACAAAAAATATTTTAATGTAAATTTAAAGATAATTATAATTAATACCACTTAATGAGTATCAGTAGAATAATAAACGGGTTATTTCATTCCTTATTTTAACACAAATTAGCAACAGTATACAACGAAAATCTAATTAAGCGTATTGAAAACAAACAAAAGAACAATTTAATTAACAACAGAAGCGCTGACTAATCTGTGGAACGCGGGAAACATTTAAAATGTCAGGTTGACAGCTGTCACTTGAAAGTTGACGTATGACAGGTGTGAAAATGAGCATGCGCCTTTCAGTGGGCTTAGTTAGAATTTCCATACCGTGACGGTTTAAATGATTAACTTTGTTGGTTCTTAGTAAAAATTTTAGTGTATTTTGTTACGCATGAAATTGTTATCTGCTACGGTGAATGATACTCGTGGGTGTAAATTACTCGAACATTAAAATATCAGATTAAGTGGCTATTAAGATGTCTGATAAATTATTTGTTAGAAGGAATTACGATTAGATTGTAATTAAAAATAAAAATATTTTATGTAATAAATAGTATTAGTGGAGACATTTCAATTTTATTTTATAAGAAAACACATAATATATTTAGGCCTCTTTTAATGATAAGAAAGTTTTAAAGCTAAAGTGGTGGAATACACTACGCTTAAATTCGTTGGTGGATAATTACGTACTTAAAATATTAATAGATACATTTTAATAATACAACTATGATGCTTCGTTTTAGGTTGGAGAAGAAATATTTTTTCGAATTTCTTTGGAAACAAACATTTCAGATGTTTTCCTTTACTACTGAGCATGAATGCAAATATTATTTCAATTGAATTCGAAAACACGACCTTCGCGGTTAAGATCCACGTGCTGGACAATTTCGTAATTCATAGATTCTTTCATGATGCTATTTTTGGTGGTATTTTATTTTGCGTATTACATTTTTCGAATAAACTCTTCTTTTTAAACTAACGTATATATATTATTAAGTCTTTCAAACACATATAACTCATATTACAACACTTACTAAAATAATATTATTAATGAAATTGTTTAAAAAAAAAAATTATCATTTGATCCTCAAAAAGGTGCAGGTTCAGACGGAATTTCACCTACTTTCACGAAAAGATGCGGCTGTGCTCTAGCTTTTCCATTGACGTTAATTTTTAATAATTATATATAAAACGGTATTTTCCCCGAGGAATGGAAAAAAGCTCGAATACCAGTTTATAAAAAAGGAGACCGATCGGACATTAAGAACTACCGTCCAATCTCCATCCTTTCCTGTCTTTCTAATAAACATTTTAACAACATCATCACACACTTGTAACACGGTGTTAGAGACGGGTTATCAGTTCAAACTAATCTAATACTTTTTCTTCAAACTTGGCAGTAGCGATGGACATTGATTTGACAAAGTAAACCATCAAATACTTCTTAATAAATTACATCAGTATGGCCTTGGAACTACTCTTCTTAGATGGTTTAAGTCATATTTGACACAAAGATCTCTTAAAGTTGCCGTAACTGGGTTTTAATCTCAGATATATTTTGCTAAAAGTGGGGTTTTACAGGGCTCACATTTGGGTCCTCTCTTGGTTTTTGTTTTTATTAACGATATTACTGAGAATATAAAGTATTGTAAGTGTTCACTGTTTGCAGACGATCTCGTCATAGATTTAATACAATACTAATGTCATCTCAACAATATGACTCTTAATGTAGGCAAATGTTTTCATATAAAATTTATCCGTAAGAAAAAACCGCTTGTTTCTAGTTCAATCAACAGCCAATCGTTGTCCACTGCTGAACATAGGCCTCTCCCAAGGTGCGCCAAAGCTCCCTGTCCTCCGCCTTCCGCATCCAGTTGGTGCCCGCCACCTTCTTAAGGTCGTCGGTCCACCTGGCTGGAGGGCGCCCTACGCTGCGCTTGCCGATTCGCGGTCTCCACTCTAGGACTCGTCTGCTCCAACGGCCATCGGTCACTTCAGCCTGCTAATTTTGCAAGCTATGTCGGTGACTCCGGTTCTTTTCCGGATAATCTCATTTCTGATCTTTTCCTTCAAAGATACTCCGAGCATAGCACGCTGAGCGACTTTGAATTTGTGGACTAGTCCCGCAGTTAGTGTCCACGTTTCGGCACCGTATGTCATGGCAGGTAAGACGCATTGGTTGAAGACTTTCGTCTTCAAACATTGCGGTAAAGACGACTTGAGGACTTGACGAAGGTTGCCAAATGCTGCCCATCCCAAGCGAATTCTTCGATCGGCTTCCTTCTCGAAGTTGTTCCTACCGACTTGTATTATCTGTCCTAGGTAGGTATATTCACTAACAACTTCAAGAGGTTTCCCCTCGACGTATATCGGTCCCGGCACGACATGCCTATTGAACATGACCTTGGTCTTGTCCAAGTTCATGCCGAGACCGACACACCGGGAAGACTCACCTAGGCTACGCAGCATTTCGGTGAGTTGTTCTAGCGACTCTGCTATGATGACAATATCGTCGGCAAATCGAAGGTGTGAGATGTACTCGCCGTTTACATTGACTCCATACCTAGTCCAATCCAGCGTTTTGAAAACGTCTTCCAACGCGTTGGTGAACAGTTTCGGGGATATTACATCCCCCTGTCTCACCCCTCTGCGCAGTTGGATCGTCTTACAGTCCTGGATGTGGACAGTCATTGTAGCGGCGTTGTACAGACATCTCAGTACCTCGATATATCTCCAATCGATATGACATCTCTGCAATGAGTCGAGCACTGCCCAGGTTTCGATGGAGTCGAAGGCTTTCTCGTAGTCCACAAATGCCATACACAGCGGCTGATTGTACTCTTCGGTCTTCTGCACAATCTGCCGAACAGTATGGATGTGGTCCACGGTGCTGTAGCCTGATCGAAAGCCGGCTTGCTCTGGGGGCTGGAACTCGTCAAGTCGTCTGGCGAGACGGTTCGTGACGACTCTTGAGAACAGCTTATACACGTGACTCAGGAGGGAGATTGGTCTGTAGTTTTTCAAGAGGGTTTTATCACCTTTCTTGAAAAACAGTACCACCTCACTCCCGCTCCACGTTTCCGGGGTCTTGCCATGTTGGATGACGGAATTAAAGAGGCTTGCTAGCTCTTTCAGGATCGGAGTCCCGCCTGCCTTAAGCAACTCTATTGTGATTCCGTCATCTCCCGGAGCTTTGTTGTTTTTAAGCTGTTCTAGAGCCGCCCTAATCTCGCCTTGGTCAACGACCGGGAGCTCCTCGGAGTAATGGCGCATAAGAGGGGCGCGCTGGTCAGCAATACTAATTGTTTCTAGTTACTCAATTGAAAATAAAATATTACAAGAGTTATCGCAAATTAAAGACTTAGGAGTCACTACTGACGGGCGGCTAACCTTTGTAACTCATGTTGATAACATAGTTGTTAAAGCTGCTCAAAATCTTGGTTTCATCAAGCGGAACACTTAAGGCTTTTCAGGGAAGACAAAATTACTCTTATACGATTCATTAGTGCCTAGCTGTCTTGAGTATGCCTGTGATATGATAGATGGATTACATCCACTTTATAGCGTACACTCTCAGCGTATTGAGAGTATTCAGCGAGCCTTTACGAAACATCTTGCTTTTCATGAAAAGGATTTTTCGCACAGACAGTTATACAAAGAACGTTTGGCCAAATTTAATATAATTTCTCTTCAGAGTAGGCGCGAATTGTTAGAACTTGAATTTCTACACAGTATTATTAACTATAAGTTAAACAACTTAGATTCAATTGAGAGAATACTGATATCAGTTTCGTCTAGGGCACACAAAAGTACTCACACCCACAAAATATTTCATATTCCTTGCGTAAAGTCTCATATTGGTAAACAAGCTCCCTTAGTACGGTTGTGTAATAAATATAACAATATCGTTAAATCAATTTCTGAAATTGACATTTTTTATGACTCCCCCTCAATCTTTAGAAATCAGTTACTTAATTATTATAAAATGCATAATTGGTTTTAATTAATACTTTTAATAATTTATGATTTCACCGAATTATTTTTTATTATAACAATGACATTATTTATTATTTAATTTTGTCATTTTTAAAAATTACTGATGATTTTTTGTTACTTTTAATTTGAATTTGATTACATTGAATCTGGAAGTGCTATGTACACTTGTAATTGACATGCATACAAGATATACTATTATTTTTTTATAAATATATTTTTTCAATGCTTTATATGTATGTTGTAAGTGTACTATTACAAATAAATAAATAAATATTTTCCAATAAAAAAATTCTGACATAAAAAAGCATAGTAACAGCCTATGAATGTCTCACTACTGGTTTAAATGTAAGGTTTTTTGAGGAGAGCGTTTCGAGCTTACTCTATCGCGCTGCTCTATTGCGTGTTTTCTCACGATTAATTAAACACAAGATAGCACATGTATATTCAGTGCTGCTTTCCCTGGTTTGAACTCGTTATCATCGCATACGATTCTCGTCTTCTAACTACTGAGCCTCTACAACTGGACTATCACGGCCTCAGAAATCAGAAATACCCTCCGAACAACAGCTTACTGGTGGTAGGGCTTTGTGCAAGCTCGTCTGGGTAGGTACCACCCACTCATCAGATATTCTACCGCAAAACAGCAATACTTGATATTGTTGTATTCCGGTTTGAAGGGTGAGTGAGCCAGTGTAATTACAGGCACAAGGGACATAAAATCTTAGTTCCCAAGGTTGGTGGCGCATTGGATATGTAAGCGATGGTTGACATTTCTTACAATGCCAATGTCTAAGAGCGTTGGTGACCACTTACCATCAGGTGGCCCATATGCTCGTCCGCCTTCCTATTCTATAAAAAAAAAAAAAAAAAAGCTGTATTTGACTCTCACTATTTCTACTAGACGAAAAAGTTAAAATTTGTTCTTTCCTTGATAGTATAATTTCAAGCTTTGAAATAAAGACACTTTAATCATAAGCATTAATGCTACCGTGATAGTAATGTACAGAACTGTGTATCGCAAAATAACACTCCGTGTATTTTTGTGTTCATCGTCGGCTTGGTTTAAAAAATTACTGGTGGTAGGTCTTTGTGCAAGCTTTTCTGGGTAGGTACCACCCACTCATCAGATATTCTACCGCAAAACAGTAGTACCTGGTATTGTTGTGTTCTAGTTTGAAGGATGAGTGGGCCAGTATAATTACAGGCACAAGGGACATAAAATCTTAGTTCCCAATGTTGGTGGCGCATTGCCGATGTAAGCGATGGTTAACATTTCTTACAAAGCCAATGTCGATGGGCATTGGTGATCACTTACCATAAGGTGGTCCATATGCTAGTCCTACCTTTACTATAAAAAAGGCAATAATTACTTTTATAGGAAATAAATGATACCTTAAATGGTTTACATTATTTTAATTTTTTAAATAAAATATATTACTCGCTGATAATGTGGGTTTCTATAAGTGAAAGAATTTTTAAAATTGCTAATTAGATTTTTAATTTATCCATTACAAACAACAATAAAAAAATCAAATCTTTTCTCTTTATAATATTATTATTATATAAGTATAAGTATAGGTATAATATTAAGTTATTATAAAATCACGTTCAAAGTTCCAACAATATCTCAACTTACCTTTGCCAATATACATCAAAATCAAATTATATTCCAATATCCATCAGGTTTCGAAAATCTATTTGCCAAGCTATAATAAAATCATTAATGATATTTCATATTCAAAACATCGTTGCCACAAATCAGAAATCTGAACAGTGCATTAATTTAGTTGAAAGTACGTTATTTATTATATCAAAATACACATTTGTGTGAGAACAGTGATATCGTAATCGCATCTAAATGGTTTTGAACAATGCCAAACGACTAGGAACAGTGATTATGACGTCATAAGGTGCAAGCGACGCTAGCGCTCGTGCATTGATAAAAATGAATATGGAACTGTGCCAAGTTATAAATTTGAAGGTTTTTGTTTTTTTTTCATGTTTTTTTATACAATTTTGAAGGTAATTTTTTATTTTACTTCTTATTTTTTACCTATTGATGCAATGTATATGCATATAAATAAACTTATATTTTATATGATTATACATATATATCTTGGAAGGAATATACATATACATATATATATATGATGCATATACATATAGATTGTCTATTTATAACAGACTTGTGTTAATGTTTTTACTTTGGGTTGTTAAATGAGAATTTATTGGAGTTAGGCAGTAGGTATAACGCATTCTTAACCATTAGAGATCACGCTGTAGACGTTGTTCTTGAAGTTGATCTGTCTTTCCAATGGCGTCGTATCACCACGCCACCGCATTCTGAGAATGAGAAAGTATAGCTCTGCTTATACACACATATATCTAATTTGCAATTGTCCAGTCTTTGAAATTAGCTGCATTCACTAAAATGCGATCAGAAGAATGTTGTTATAATACAAATACAAGCAACACGAATGAATGAAGTTGTAACATAATATCTAAACAGTGAGGGCAACAAAATAATGTATTTAAATTCTTGTTAGATAGTCTAACACGAGAAAAATTATGGCAGTTAGTAAACGAAGTCATAAAACTGCAAATCATAGTTTATCCGAGGCACCACTTCGTCTGCATAAAACTTTTGACGTTCAATAAAACCTGAAGAAAATAAACAAGAAAGTGTGTTAAAGTTTTACCCGTTCAACTCTATTTAAAATTCTTAAGAAATATAACATTAATTTGTTCCAGGAACTTCCATTAGAATAACAGATGGAACTATTTTCAACCCGCTGGTCAAAGGACTGATGACAATCAAAGCATGGCTTGTGCCAAGCTGTCTGTGGGTACCACCTTCTAATCAGTTATTAAACTGCCAAATCAACATTTATTGCTATTTGAAATAGTGTGAAATGTGAGAGTTAGTTTAATTACAAACATAAGGGATCTTATATAGTAATAATAATAATATACTGGGCATTTTCACACACGGTCATTTGATCCCAAATTAAGCTTGTACAAAGCTTGTGCTATGAAAACCAGACAACTGATATACTACATATACTACTTTTCTTTTGTAAATACATACTTATATAGATAATTACACCCAGATTCAGGACAAACAGACATGTTCATGCACACAAATGTCTGTCCTGGGTGGGAATCGAACCCACAACCTTCGGCGTGAAAGGCAAGTATTTACCAGCCACGCCAACCGGCTTGTCATATATTTGGTCAGTAACATTTAAAATATCAAGGACTCATTATTTGAACGTCCTTTGGTACGTAAGCCCTATTAATATAAATAAAAAAGATATATCCGAATCAGTTTTGAAGCTTATTTAATTATTTTCATAGTAATCTGTGGGTTAAGCTTAAGTTACACTTTTTTCAGCATATCTGCTGTTCGGAAAAACAGTTCAATCTTTAGAAAAAAAAAAACGGATCTTATCAAAATGTTGTTTGGTTAAGATCCACGCATGCTATGTTATTCCATGGATAATTGAAATAAGCGAAGAACAGAAATATTGATTAAGCCTGTATCTTAAGAAAACGCCTGTGACCTTACATATGACATTATTATAATTTAGAAGACCAAATAATGACATCGCCAATTGTTTTACAAGTGGAATGACGTATCTCATAAGTCTATGAGATTAATGTAGCACTCGAGCAATTGTTCTAGATTACTCACCCTTCACAACGGAACACAGCGAAATGTTATCTCATGAGAGTGGAATAACTTTCAAGCTTGGCCTTGGCACAATTTTCCTACAGCACTGTCATATGATGACAGTTCATACATACTTGCAATAATCTTGTAATTAAATTTAAAAAAAAAGAGCCACGTAAAATCATCGGGAATATATATGAACGAACAATATAAAAGATATATTACATTTAAAGATGTATTAGAAACCTTACGACAGATTTATTTGTCAATTCTAAATATATTGCTGTCTCTTTCTAATGTATAAGAGCAAAAAAGATAATAAGTATTTTAGTCTTGTCAAATTAGTTTAGGTACAACAAACTAGTAGATACGAATATTGAAATATTGAATAATTATTGAAAGTACCATATCATAAATATATAAGGTCAAAGTAAAGTAAATTAACAGAATATTCCATTGCTGGGATAAGGCTTCCCTTGAGAAGGAGGTTAGAAAAGATGTACGACAATACGAGTATATACTATAAATTGTAACGAAATAATTGTACCACAATCGTTCGATACTTCAAAATTTTCAAATAATAAATTGACTAAGAACGGTTGTTTAGACTACACAATCATTTGTTACCTTTAAAATGAAACCCTTCCAAGAAAACAGTTTGTTGCAAAACCAACTTTATTTAAATTAAAATAAGATCTTTCAGTAGGTATTAACTACACATTGTTTTCAAAGAGAATTATTATTAAAACGCTCCTACAAGTTACCTGTTTTCTCTAACTACAAGAAATTAGTTCAAGTCGAGTAGTTCTTGAGGATATTAAGCGAGCAAATGCGGATGTGAGCAAAATTAATTATGATTTACCGTGGATTCTGAAGTAATTTATGCAAGTTGTTGTTCAGTTTGTATTGTTTCAATGTTGCCATCATCACAGACTATTCGTACTATTTAGCAGACATTTTGCAATGTTTAAGAAAAAGCATGAGTAGACTAACCAGATGATTATTAATAAAAAAAAATATTTGTGGCCCTTCCCTAAGAAGGAGAGGCTGCTGCTTATTTTTTGTGGATAGTCTGGAAATCAGCCAGGAGTCCTAGATACCTATTAGTTTAACGAAAGGGGGTGCGTATTTATTTTCTCAAGTCCGTAAAAACTGATTGGTAGTTATGATATTAATGGTGCTTCACGTTGACTAAGTCTAGTGCTAATGCTTCTTAATATTCTATGCATATAATATTAAACTTAATAATTAATACTTTTTAATAAATAAACTAGCTCACCTTTTTAAACAATAGGTAGGAGGACGAGCAAATGGGGCCCCTGATAGCAAGTGGTCACCAACCCCCATAGACATTGGCTTACATAACCAATGCGCCACCAACCTTGGGAACTAAAATTTTATGTCCCTTGTGCCTGTATTTGAATTGCGGTAGAATATCTGAAGAGTGGGTGGTACCTACCCAGACGAGTTTTTATAAGGCTGTACCACCAGTAAACCATCTTCCTTATAAGCTAGATTGATTAGTTAACTAGAATATATTTTTTTATCCTTCCGTTGTTTTATTTTGGTGTCCTGTTTATTTCTTGGTGAAATCATTAACTGCCTGAAAATTAGTGATATGTTTCGGGTCAGCTATCATGAGCTGGTTTCATTTGCTATTCAATATATATGCAACTAACTGCCTTGTTTGTTGAGTGGGTAGCCTATTAGGCTATAATATGCTAAGTTCGAAACTTAACGTTGTTGGGGTGTATATTTCGAGAAATTACTGACAAGTGTTCTCAATCCTGCATAAAACTTTGTTGATATATATATGTAGGTCTGCCTAATGGACAAATAGGCCACCTGAAGATTAGTGCCACCACCATCCATAGTCATTTTGTAGTTAAAAATATTACCCATTCCTTATATCGTCAATGATAATCTACAGAATCATAATTAGATCATAATGCTATTCAGTACTTTATATTAATGACAAAATTCAGTTATATATTTTGTTAAAACACACTGTTATTTAAGTTACAGATTTGTTTTTTTTTTAATTTTTGGTCAATTAGAGCAAAACTTTTATGTGGATGTTAAGAGAGCATATAATTGGTATATGCTTTGTGCTACTTTTATATACTCATTAAATATTACTTTACAAAATTAGTATCCTAATAAATAAATATGCAACCAATTTTGGGAACTAAGCATTATGCCAGAAATACACTGGCCCACTGATCCTTCAAACAAAAATACAACAATAAGTATTGTTGTTTGGCGGTTGAATATGTGTTGAGTGAGTAGTACCTATCCACAAACTGGCTTGCACAAAGCTCTACTACCAAGTATATGAATGTAGATTTCATATCTATATATCGATTTTCACGATTATTCACAAATTTAACAGCGTTGGTATATTTCAGATAACAATACCCACAGTAATTATTATATCGAGTTAGCTTTCAGAAACTCTCGATATCATCCGATTTCGTCAGGTTTTAATAGCGTTCCGACGACGCGTCATGCATACCATCCGAAACTCATTTCGAATCCACATATTCAAATGTTATAGTCTGATCAACTGTTGGAAATGAAAAACTTATCCGATCGAATTGCAAACAATCTGCATAATATGGCAAGTTTGTTTCAGGTAGATATAAAATCTCACTCAATATCATTATCCGATGGATTGAAGTTCTTGATAAAAAAAAAATATAATAACTTTTTATCGGTCTCATACAGAGATGGAATTCAGAATTACTGGACTTGAATGTTTGTAAGTTTTTATATTATACTAATTATTGCTACCAGTACAAATATTTTGTATCACTAATATAAGGTAAGATGATGATTAACTTAATAATCGATTGTTGTTTAGAAGGTGTATAAATAAACAATGATTTATCTCTTTCTGTCGTTACTGATTTGATACTCAAACGAAGAAGATAACGTTTTTTTAAGATAATCATCCCCTAAAACAATTACATATTTAGCTTTACTATTTTTGTCAACATTTATCAGTTCAAACGAAATACACTGTCTTCGTAGAACAGGTGCGTTGGCCTTCCACCGAGTCTGTCCCTGATACACGACCTTGCCAAACGATATCGTCTCCAGAAATAACTGTCCACTTATAAAGTAGTCATGGCTTTTCGCCAAATATTATCAGATCCCATATTAAATGTCTTTGAGGAACAGTATTTATATTTGATGTTAACGTTTTTCTTATTCACGAATTGTATTAAACTTTTCGTTATTTATTAGCAGATAGGGATGGGGGATGTGTCATATTATCATGATCCTTATCAAGCTGCTTAAGATGTTCAATTTAGATTTTTTTCTACGTATGAGATTTGTGTTATTAAATAAAGGATATAAGTCTATATATAAGGTATAAAATATCCAAATGTTTCAATACGTTTGCCTATTTCAACAGAAAGTAAATTAAAAAAAAGTATGAATGAAATGAATTACAAAACCTTTCATCTTTCTTTAATTTTAAAATATCTCTTGTTTACTTTAAAGATTTTGCCATGTCTCTTTTAAACATTCTCGGAAGAAACTTTTTCGGAGAGCAGTCCTCAAAATATATTTTAATATATTATAATATTTAAGTATTTCTATCACCTTTTATATATATTCACTGGTGGTAGGGCTTTGTGCAAGCTCGTCTGGTGTAGCTACCACCCACTCATCAGATATTCTACCGCAAAACAGCAGTACTTGGTATTGTTGGGTTGAAAGTTTAAAGGGTGAGTGAGCAAGTGTAATTAAAGGAACATGGGACATAACATCTTAGATGTAAGCGATGGTTAAAATTTCTTACAATGTCAATGTTTATGGGCGTTGTTGACCCATATGCTCGTTTGCCTATCTATTCTATAATAAAAAAACCTGTCTCATAACATTTTTTAAAGTGTGATAGCAGATTTTCAAATGCTGGAACGTTAACGAATGGGCAACAATTAAATTTTATTTTCTAAGTACAGTAGTAACTTGTTTATTAAAAGTTTGGACAAGATACAAAATACCAGCTTCGTTAGGTTTAATTAAAATTTACTTATAATATTTTTTTTTGTGTTAGAGGGGACATCGAGCAGGCTCACATAATGGAAATTAACTACCACCACCCATGGACACCTGCAACATCCGAAGGCTTGCAGATGCGTTGTCGGCCTTTATGGAATGAGTACGCTCTTTTTTAAAGGTTTTTATATGTCATATCGATTTGGAAAAGACGCCGGTGGAAGCAGGTTCCACAGAGTGCTTTTGCGAGCCAGGAAATGCCTTAAAAATCGCACTGTGGATTTCCAGACATCGGGATGGTGAGGGTGGAATTTAATTATTACTTGGCTGTAGGGCTTCGTAGTAATGTTATGTTCCTGTTTTAATGATGAATAAGCTAGTGCAGGAATTATCCTAGGGTTATATTAATACCCAAAACTATGTAAAAAAACTTAATCTCAATATAAATGATTATATAGATGATAAAGAAGCGTTGAGTTTGCTTTCGTTGATTTCCATTCAAGATTCAATTTTATTTAATTAATTATAAATGTAACTTAATCTTTGGAAAAGAGTAACTTTTAAATTTCTTTTCGGTTATTTTTTGTGAAATCTATATTTCAAGTCGTTGGTTACATTAAATTCAACTTAATCTTATAAAACGACGATTCAAAAGTGCCCCCAACAGCCAACTTGAATAAAGCTTATTTTGATTCTGATCAAAAATTTGCATAAGTTTTACAATGTTAAAGATATTAAAACAAATGTAATGTTTAAAGTCATAATGTAAATATAATCACGATTGTTATTTAGTTATTATCCGCTTTATAGACAGATAACAGTGTTATTAATACTCTGAATCTCATTACATAATCATATTCTCTACTGCATAATGTTATTTATATAAAAAGCGATATAAAATAAAGACTAAATAATAATAATATACTGGGACATTATTCACACACGGCCATCAGATCCCAAACTAAGCAGAGCTTGTACTATAGAAACCAGACAACTGATATACTACATATACTACTTTTCTTTTGTAAATAAATATTTATATAGACAATTACATCCAGACTCAGGACAAACAGACATGTTCATGCACACAAATGTCTGTGCTGGGTGGGAATCGAACTCACAACCTTCGGCGTGAAAGGCAAGTATCTATCAAATTCGAACCGGCACAGAATTCAATTTGAATTTATAATTGACTGCATGATTATTAATTGTTCGTGTATATTATATATACAATATTATATGTAATATTTTTATTATAATTTTCTAGTAAAATAAAATAATTTACTTTTCCCTCTTTACAATTATAATTTTCTGTTTTAGTTTAAAATTAAGATTGACTTGGCATAATTCAAGCAAAGATTAGCAGTGAAACAACAATATGATATGATCTTTCCGACTTTGAGTTTATTTAGAAACTGTTTTTAAACACATTTTGTTTTTTTTGTGTTATGTTGTAATATGATTCTCTGTAAATGTGTTCTCTAATTATATATGTATGTATCAGCGCGTGTTATAAAGTGATTATTGCTTTTGAAGGCTATGGAATATAATATAATATAAAATATAAATATCTTAAGAATCTTGTATTGTATATTATATGTTAGTTCTTTCATTTTAACTCAATTTCTCAACAGTGTGCGTCCGTGACTTGGGTTGTATTTGATTCCTAAATTTGTATTAAACGTTTGTTCTGATTTTAAATTAACAAAAATTTAATAACTTTTATTTAGTACTCACGCACATTGGTTACCTTATACATTTGTTAGTTTGACTTAAAGTTTTATTTAAAGCATTATTTAACAAGAAAGGTCATACGTATTAGTCATTACGAGATCATATCCGTCAAAGCCATTTCAATTGTGGCGGTCAAGTTCATTGACATGCTCTTTTGGTTATAAAAACGCATTGTCTTATAACAGAAGATAAATTTTAACTGCTGTTTTTGTAAAAAAACAAACAAAAATAATGCTTATCTACAATTTTGTAAGGGCTACTTATATATTTATGTATTTATATGTTTAAACTATTAAGAGTGTTAATATTCCACTGTTTGAAAAGGTATTCCTCTCAAAGTGAAAATTTTAGAGCTTATTTCACCACGCTGCTAACGCATCCTTATGGATTCACAGGTGGCAAATTTTCACCTGACACATGCACTTTCTTACGATTTTCCTTCTACATCGTATATGAGATTAATTATTATAAACATATGGCAATTAATTGCTTTAGATAACCGTGTACAAATTAGTCATCTCGACTTTTATTAACTACTTCTACTGTAATTTTACTTCCAAACGGATATAAACAAACTGAAACTTTAAAATCAATTCTACGGTTTCTTGGGTACATTTTAAAGTTTATATTTCCTTACACGACCAAAATAAGGTCGCAGTACTGAGAGACAAGTTGTTTGAAACGGGAAAAAGTTTTTCTCATTACTACGGAAAACGCGCTATTGTACTTTGTCTTAAAGACTCGCCTCATGCAGTTTTGTATTGTAAAATAGAAAATGTTTCTTAGATATGTAAATTTCTAAAATAATTTTTAAAAATATATCTATCTCTCTTGTCTCACTTTCCTGACGCGAATCCTCGACTTGGTAAGTCTTTTGCCAATAAACACTGATACCGTACTGTACTGTACTGTACTGTAATATAAAGTACACCAGCCATGAGATCTAAGGTGTTATGTACTTAGTATCTTTAACAATGGCTCACTCTCCTTTCAGACTGGACCACCGTAATACATAGAATTTATCAGCGGGCGAATGACAGATGAATAGGTGAACTCATCCTGTCGGGATGAAGTACCTTCTACTGGTATAATGAAAATTACATTTTAAAATGAATTTGAACCCGTACCTTTTAAATATTATACTGCTAGTAATTTTAAAAGGTACATGTTCAAATTCTGGATAGTAATATGTACTTCTACAAAAAATAAGTATGAGATAATTCAATACAAGTACGCTTTATTGACCGCAAAATAAAATATGCAAAAAGTTGGTACGAAAGGTAATAAGAACCTTTCGTACTTTTCTCTTTCAGGCCACCTGTGGGTAGAAGAAATCGCATACTAAAAAAATAAGCGACCCAGATAATAAATAATCTACATAATTTATAATTATTTATTTATTAATATATATATATATATATATATATATATATATATATATATATATATATTTGATATGTATTCATAATGCTAATAACAATTATTTTACATCCAATATTACGGAGGATATCGCTTTTCAAATAAAAAAGTTAGTATATAACTCATTGCTAGTTAATGTTAAAATATGGAATAAATATATATAATAAAAACATAAAAATATTCTATACAATAAAATAGTTACATATGTAAAAGTGAAATACTTTGTAGTCGAGCAAAAGCTCTGAAGCGAGAAATACAGGTCGGACGCCATATTTCTTTCAAATGCTTCATACGAATGGCCTAGAAACAGTTGCTGTTGAGTGTTGATTTGTAGGGTATAACTACGCATGGGGTTGAAATTGTATAATAATTTAACTGAAATATAATAACAATAAATATTACAAACTGTATCCAGCTTGAAATATTGTTAAATGTATTCATTTTTTTATATTTAAAGGCAGAAGAGATTGCTGATTTGAGAGCCGAGATGGCTTAGTAGTTAGAACGCGTGAATCTTAACCGATGATCATGAGTTCAAACCCGGGCAAGCACCACTGAATTTTCATGTGCTTAATTTGTGATTAATTCATCTCTTGCTATACGGTGCAGGAAAACATCGTGAGACCTGCATGTGTCTAATTTCACTGAAATTCTGCCACATGTGTATTCCACCAACTCGCATTGGAGCAGCGTGGTGGAATTAGTTTTAAACCTTCGTTTCAAAAAAGGAAAAGATGCCTTAGCCCAGCAGTGGGACATTCACAGGATGTTACTAGTAGAAGAGATGACTGGTAACGAGGCATCTTTAATATCCATTGTCGACCAAAAAAATATTTAATATTGGTTAAAATAGAACTAAAAGTGTGTATATTTCATTTTATGTTTGATTGTATTCGCGGATTTAGACTAAAATATAATAATATCCTCCTGTACGATATCGGCCACGGCGGCCAATCTCAAGAGATATTTGCCAAATGCGCAGGACATATATAATCCGATGGGTCGGCAATCCGACACGACCGGAAAGAGTTCAAATGGAGTGTATACTCTTCAACTTCCAGCTTCGAGCTGCTACTGAGGTTCTTCGACAAAAAAACTCGGTGGACCTCGGAATCTGCGGCCTTATATCTAGCCACTACTCGAACCTGGTATATTGTACATAAATATTATTGCGAATAATAGTATTGAACGTATATTGCAAGAATGCATATAATATTTTCTTAGTTGTTTATATATTGTTATATAAATTCGCAGTTCTTTAGAAAGTCAAAGGTCCATTTACTATACCGTAACCGTAACCGTAACAGCCTGTGAATGTCCCACTGCTGGGCTAAAGGCCTCCTCTCCTCTTTTTGAGGAGAAGGTTTGGAGCTTATTCCACCACGCTGCTCCAATGCGGGTTGGTAGAATTCACATGTGGCAGAACTTCAGTGAAATTAGACACATGCAGGTTTCCTCACGATGTTTTCCTTCACCGTAAAGCACGAGATGAATTATAATCACAAATTAAGCACATGAAAATTCAGTGGTGCTTGCCCGGGTTTGAACCCACGATCATCGGTTAAGATTCACGCGTTCTTACCACAGGGCCATCTCGGCTTTTACTATATTGGATCGTAATAAATAATTCGCCTGAAACACCACACAGCTCTAATGCGGGTTAGTAGTTGCACATGTAGAAGAATTTTAGAGAAATTCGATTCATGCAGATTTCCTCATGATCTTTTCTTTCACCATCATTTACTTTGATTAAAAGTCATTGTCAAATTATTTATTTCACAAAAATTGAGTTTAGAATATTTTATATATAGTATAGAGTATGCCTTAATCCGGATAGACGGTATTGAATTTTCCGAATCCAAAATGACATATGTATTCGAACAAATCCTCAAAGAAGCTGTTATTGGAATTTTGTGCTTTTAATTCTCCCACCGGGCTTCGTTAAGTCGATCTCAGTTTCATTAATTACCATTCGATTTAACATTAGTATAACATATATGTGGAATTAAATTTTTTCGTCTAAACAGGAGGCAGACGAACTGACTTGATCTTCAATTATGCAATACCCTGTTATATATGGGCTAGTTTGTTAACATATAGGCCATTCTATGTGGGAAAAATAGTTTTTATTATTTTTATTTTATTTATTAGGTTTACTTACAATCACTCACACTTAATACATTTAAAGAAACATAAATATAAACTTATTATCTAAGTGTAGAGATTAATTAAAAGTAAACACAACACGCGAATTAAAAATGCAAACCAGTTCATAAATACAAAAAAAGAAGCTTAAAAAAAGAGAAGAAATATAATACAAAAATAAAGAAATAATCAATTTTATAAATACATTCAATAAGTGATACTTATAACTATTTATTATTCAAGTACCTGTTTACATACTTCGTAAAGTTTCGAATTGAATCCGCGTGAATGTCGACAAAAGAACCTGGTTTAGGAGTTTATAGTCTTGGAATTGGTGAAATTGCACCAAGAATAGTTCTTCGCAAGGATGGGCAGAAGGGTGTTATCGGAGATCGAGGATATCTAGCAGGAACTCTAAGTTGGATTTTTATAATAAATTCTGGATAGTCTAATATATTGTTGATAATTTTATATAAAAAGCAGCAGATTTAACAGATCTTTGCGTTTATTCAATGAAGTCATTTTGTAATATATTAGGCGTTCTGTGTAGGAAGCACAGAATACATTACAAAATGACTTCGCCTACATTTTTTTAATAGAACCCTCACTAAAAGCTAAATGCCATAAGAATATTTTTTGTATCCTTTCTAATCTTAGAATATGCGTGGCATAGTGGGGTCGCCAGACTGTCGATGCATACTCTAAAATAGTACGGACCATACTGTCGTAGAGAAATATTTTGTTTTAAGAGCCGAGATGACCTAGTAGTTAGAATGCGTGAATCTTAACTGATGATCGTGGGTTCGAACTCGGGCAAGCACCACTGAATTTTCATGTGCTTAATTTGTGATTATAATTCATCTCGTGCTGAACGGTGAAGGAAAACATCGTGAGGAAACCTGCATGTGTCTAATTTCATTGAAATTATGTCACTTGTGAATTCTACCAACCCGCATTGGAGCAGCGTGGTGGCATAAGCTCTAAGTCTTCTCCTCAAAAAGGTAGAGGAGGCCTTAGCCCAGCAGTGGGAAATTTACAGGCTGTTTGTTTTAACATTTTTAAATAGTTTGGAATTTCTCAACACAAAGCTTATATATATATATATATGTATATAAGAATATATATTAAAAGCTTGTGTACTCACCTTATCAATGTGGTATATAAACGTTAATTTCCTATCAAAGGTACGCCCAGGTCTCTTATTGTTTCAAGTTCTTGTTTTTTATGTTCATTAAAATGATAATCAAAACATATAGGTTGCATCTTTCGGGTGTATTTCATATTAAAACTACAACTTCAATATGTTCTCTACAAATTCAAGTTCAATTCAAGTTTTTTGTTTTATATTAGTAAAACAAGTAGTCACGTCACAAATAAAAACTCGGCACTGGTTCGTTAAAGATCAGGGTTATATCTACTGTAAACGGGATATTTTTCCTACACCTTATATCGAGATAAACAATGACTTTGAAGAAGTTTATAGAAAATAAGGCAATATTTAAAAAATCATATAGTTAGCTGATTATATTAAAAACATAAAAAAAACTACTTTAACTTTTTTGATAGGATATAAGCTTATCTAAAATCGAAAATTTCGCTTGAATAGACGATTCGATAGATGGCGTAATGCCCCTAGGGCGTTGTCGAATAAAAACTTGTTCGTAAAATAGAGAAATTTAATCTCGAATTTAGCTATTTTATTACACAGTTTTCATTCAGTTTCTAATAATACAAAAGTTCTTAAATCAAATGAAGAAATGCTATTATGGATCGTCTCAGTTCCAGAAAGGTCGCTTTGACCAAATATTGTTCGATTTCTATTTTCGAGTGTCATCATATTTTGAGGGATGATTTATTAATGTAATTCTTATTATATTTTCGTATCCAATTAAATTTAAATATATAACAGATAGGTAGGGTTTTAATTTTTTTATTTTTATTTAAGTGGCAGGTTTCTGGTTCGAACGCGAACAGAGCTTATTATGTTTTCATGTGATTAATATTTATAATTCCGTTCCTGATCTGTTTTAAAGAAATTATGAAGAAACTTGCATATATCGGTAGAAATTCTACCATATGTAAATCACCAACCTGTATTGGAACGTGGGAGAATCAGGAATTAGGTGGGCCTTAACGTACCAGTTGAATATTAACAACCTATTTATTTTTACTCTAATATAAAAATATTAAATCTTTGTTTTTTTATAAAGAATTATGTACATTATACAGGTACGTATAGGTCGGATCATCGTAGACCGTACACGAAGACTTAGCCGTAGTATCAAAAATATATAATTCCTAGATAAACGGATTCCTTCAAACGAGGCGTGAAGAGGTATCTTGCGGGCCGGCAAGGCGGGGACGGCTAGTTCAGAACATTCTTCCCGACTGTACTGGTCGTCGTCGGACTCTATTACCACTTACCATCAGGTGGAGTAAAGTCATTTGTCCTGGCGACAAATATATAAAAAAAAAAACAAAAATTGAGTGAAAAAAAAGGTCAGTTGTCACAATTGATATTTTCTTAGCATAAAAGTACATAACTGCTATGCATCCCTCGTAGATGTTAAATATGAAAAAACTCTTATTTGAATATAATTTTGTTCCCTCTCTATTGATGGTGTAAAGGTTGTTTACCTGAGCATCTATTCATATGTATGAAATGAGACTGAAGTCAATATTAGAATATGTATATTGTTCATACACTTAAACTATACTAATGCTAAATGAATGATGCCGTGCTATCGGCTAAGACGTCGACTGACTAAAATAATTAAATTAGCGTAATATTGTGGACGCGCCTAATTGATAAATGAAAACGTTGCAATATTGTACAGAAATGCTCAAGATAAGATCAGAGCGTTCCCATAAATGTTTCACGTTTTATATCAGATAATAGTAATATTGATGGAAACAATGCAGGCAATCTTTTGTACAATCGCTTCAACAATGAGCTTGGTGTTCGAAGCTACATATATTATCCGTAGCTGATTAAAACAAAATAAGCATTATTGTTTTAATATTATAGAATAGGCAATTTATAATAATAACGATAATAATAATAACAATGTCCTCCGGACCGATTTCGGCCTCGGCGGCCAATCTCAAGAGAGATTAGCCAACTACGCAGGAGATATTATTGTGTACAAGTGTGTGCAAACACAGGTGCACTCTCTATTTCCTAACTCTCATAATTCGATGAGACGGCAACCCGACACGACCGGAAAGAGTTCAGGTGCAGGGCCAACGGCGTTACTTGCTTTCCGAGGCACGGGAGTGTATAGACTTCTAACTTCCAGACTCCGGGCTGCTATTGAGATTTTTCTGACAAAAAAACCAATCACTTTTTATTAGCCTGACCTGGGAAATAATCCCAGGACCTCGGGGACTGCGGCCTTACAATCAAGCTACTAGACCAACGAGACATAATAATAACCGAATAACTAACTTTTTTCCAAGCTGTCTTATAATATAATGCAGCCAATAGTTAAATAGTTACAAGTCTAAGTCAAGAGATGGCACAATGGTTAAAACCTCTGAATCTTGATCAATGGTATTGGGTTAAAACTCAAGCACTACAGAATTTTGTTGTGCTTAGTTTGTCTTTGTAATTTATCTCGTGCTTGGTGAAGAAGGTAAACATCGTGAGGAAACCATTTATGTCATTTTACTGATATTTTGTTATGTGTATCCACCAAACAGCATTCGCAGAGTGGCTTCCTCTATTACTATTGGTGGCTATTTTGAGAGATGATGTGAAGCTTATTTTATCACGCTGCTGTAATGCAGATTCGCATACACACAGCGGCAGAATTTCATTCGTCACCTGCAGATGTCCTCCCGATGTTTTTCTTCACCACTAAGCACGAATTGAATAAAAAACACAAATATAAACATGAAAAACTCGGTGTGCATGCCAGGGTGTCGACCCGCAATCTTCAGGCTCTGGGCTGCCTCATAAATAATACAGGTTGGTTTTAAAAATATTTTTCATCCAGTAATCAGAATTATCGATACAACGTGGAATTAATGTTAACTTAAATTCTTGGCACAATTCCATACAGTCATCAATTGTACAGTAATTTGGATTTAATATTTATATTTAACAAGCTACCTATCATAACTTTGTATTGGTAAAACTCATATAAAGTTACCCATCCCATTTTCCCCCAATAAAGTTGAAACTACCAAAAATACTTTCCTGTTGTATGCTTATTATATAAAAAAATGTTCTAAATTTAAACTTGCTCATTAGTTTTGGCTGAAACAAACTATAAGTATAGATTAAATTTATAAGCCCTTTTGTTTATTACAATTATTTTGTATCTCTCTTGAGATTATATTACTAATGACTTATTTTGTTATATATTTTCATAAAAAAAGATAACGAAATGACTAGACATAAAAATAAATAATCAATTACTTTAGAATTTAATTGGCAATGAAAATTAAGTTTTGAATAACGTTCATTAAAACGATAAAGCCTTTTAAAGTTTACGAACTTTCATAATTTATGTATTATTTTGTAAACTAAATCAAATATATAATTAAATTGCTTGATACGCCGACGTCTCGAACAACGGGACGACACACATAAAGCTGTGATCGCATCACTCAAGCAGGAGCGAGAGCGGTTTACGCGTAAATGAATTTTCATTCTTTTTACACACAAGGGTACGCATCAATAAGTAGAAATAACTACTAAATATTGTGTATTTTTACTTATCGTAAAAAATTTTTTTTTTTTTTTTATAGAATAGGAAGGCGGACGAGCATATGGGCCACCTGATGGTAAGTGGTCACCAAACGCTCTTAGACATTGGCATTGTAAGTAATGTCAACCATCGCTTATATAGCCAATGCGCCACCAACCTTGGGAACTAAGATTTTATGTCCCTTGTGCCTGTAATTACACTGGCTCACTCACCCTTCAAACCGGAACACAACAATAACAAGTACTGCTGTTTTGCGGTAGAATATCTGATGAGTGGGTGGTACCTACCCAGACGAGCTTGCACAAAGCTCTACCACCAGTGTGGTACATATGGTGTATACACAATATTTAGAATCAATATTTAGAATTTAAAACAACAAATCATTTATACCACATACAAATATGAGATCCTATGCGTTAAATCTAACGCTGTGAGAATTAACTGAGTAAGACATTATATTAGCAAAAAAATATAAGCGATAGGAAAAGGTTCTTAATACTATCTATGTCAAAAGATTAAACATTGTAACATTATCTTTTTATATGATAAATACATCGCCAGTTGACATATTACAATTTTTATTCAAAACCTCAGACTTATGTGATCCAATATTTACGTTAAATATTCATTTACCTTTCTATCCAATGGTAAATCTTAAATCACAATTGAATATGTAATTACACTTGTTTATATTTACAATTCAAGCAACAGCTTGACTTAATTATGCTTTAATTTGATATATATTTTATTCACAAAAGAAACCGCTGACGCTACCGCTTCTTCCAAGCACTACCTTATTAAAAGTAAATTAACTTGTTTAGTCGATACGCTTGAAGATTATATTCAATTAAGCGCTGATCAAAACGTTAACTTAATTATGCGTGATTATTATTTAATTCTATCTTGTTTAAGATTGCTAAAAGGATAAAATTGAAAGCAAAGTTTGATGTGAATAATGATCCATTGAAATACGAAAGGTTTTAGCGACTCTACCCACGTGGATCTTCGAACAAAGTTAATGCTTTATAAGGCCATGATGCAAATAAATTATAAATGTTAGACTTAATTTAACTCCCATTCAGAAGGAAAATATATGTAAATACGTTCGAACATAAGTTTAATTATAAGCAGAAGGTACATAACTTTTTAGTTCCCAGCGCCGGTGGCCCATAGGCAATGGCCATTCCATTGCCTATGGGCCACTATAGTTAATATTTCTTACAGCACCAATTATGGCAGTGGTGATCACCTATCATCAGATATTATGTATTATAATAAAATAAAACTGTTTTTATAAATATAGAGGACGATTTTTCTTAAAAAAATATTGTAAACGGTTTTAAAAAAAATAGCAATATTTCTGTATCACACTCCAAATAAACCACAAGTTATACTGATAAAAATTAAATTATATACATAAATATAATACTTTTAAGTATTGTGCTAAATTGTCATTGTGCTAAATAAATTAAGCTACCGCTGGTTCGGAAAGTAGATTCAATCGAAAATGACTGCCAAGAAACTCAGTTTTTTGCGACATTTTCAGTAAATCAGTAAAAAGTTGACTCCCAAATGTGTACTCAAAAGGAGGTATTCTGTTGAATGTTATACATTGCAGACTTTTTTTGTTAGCAGGGTTATATAGATAATGCGGATTACTAAAAAACTCTTAATAATAATATATTCTAATAATGTTTTCGATGTGAAATCCCCTCGTAGACATGGCTAATCTTGGATAAAAATCAACGAATACAATTATCTACGTCAAAAGCGTATTATAGCGTCAACAGCGCAATGTTGCACGAACTGTAAAGAGATATATTTATTTATTTATTTTATTTATTTTGAACAAATTATACATATCTTAAACAATATATACGATTGTAACTACAATTGTATAATATTGTGTCGTAGCTACTAACGCCCAATTCCACTTCGACAGCACATTTATTTATTATTTGTTCATTGCAAACATAAGAATCAAATATCATTAATTTAACAATATATAATATATACATATATACATCTAAATATATATACTATAAGGAAGGGATGGGGTAGGAAGGAAAAATAAGTTAGGTCAATATATAAATAGCAGGTTCAATCCTGACCCCTATTATTGTTCCCACTCCTCGCATTAGCCTTAACTTAATAGGAGGTATAAAAAGGAAAAATTGTTAATTCCTTATAATTAAACATTACTATTATGACTTATATAATCTTGCACAGAATAAAATAATGACTCATTTTTTTAGTAACATACTTATCCATAAGCTTTAAATTTATTTGTCGGTAAGAGTAATTATTTTTCATAAAAAGACGTACCGTAACCGTAACAGCCTCTGAATGTCCCACTGCTGGGCTAAAGACTTCCTCTCCTCTTTTTGAGGCGAAGGTTTGGAGCTTATTCCACCACGCTGCTCCAATGCGGGTTGGTGGAATAAGCTCATATGGCAGAATTTATACGGAATTAGACACATGCAGGTTTCCTCACGATGTTTTCCTTCACCGTAAGGCACGAGATAAATTATAATCACAAAGCACATGAAAATTCAGTGGTGCTTGCCCGGGTTTGAACCTACGATTATCGGTTAATATTAACGCGTTCTTACCACTGGGCCATCTCGGCTGGCAATATATATCAATAAAAACACGTAATTATAGTTATTGTGGATTATAGTTATTGTGGATCAGGGAAAAGCTGAACAGCTCGTCACCAAAATAAACGCTTAGTACCTATGTTACAAGCACTTTTAATTCGTCAATTTTTTAAGATTGTATAATATGTTAAGTTTAAAATGCAGGATAAGTTACTCTTTTACATCGATTAAATTATTATTTATCCTGCTTGAAAATCAACGAATATCTCCATCATGTTTAGCAGTCTACTACTAGCAGTATACTGGTGGTAGGGCTTTGTGCAAGCTCGTCTGGGTAGTTACCACCCACTCATCAGATATTCAACTGCAAAACAGCAGCACTTGTTATTGTTGTGTTTCGGTTTGAAGGGTGAGTGAGCCAGTGTAATTACAGGTACAAGGGACATAAAATCTTAGTTCCCAAGGTTGGTGGCGCATTGACTATGTAAGCGATGGTTGACATTTCTTACAATGCCAATGTCTAAGGGCGTTTGGTGACCACTTACCATCAGGTGGCCCATATGCTCGTCCGCCATCCTATTCTATAAAAAAAAGTCTTGCATTCGTATAATATACTTACTCAATTAATTCCATATTCACTATCATTAAAACTAAAAAAAATATCGCCATTGATTAGTTCAAAATAATAGACACACATCAATATTCAAGTTATAAAAAACGCGTGCAGGCCAATTTGAAGTTTTTCAACATATAATAGTTTCAATAAACAAAAAAAAGACCAGTATTCCGACAGTTAAAATAAAAACAATACGGAATAGATATATCACAGACAGAATACTGACCTATATTATAAAAAAACATGTACTGAAATCAATTTTTCAAACTATACCAATACAAAACTTGGCAACGATGACTGTTTTGATGAATTAGATTTGGTAGCAAACGATATTTTATAACATTATCATTGTTTGTTTTATAGTTTAATTTCTTGTTTAGAGATAAACGGGTGCCTCTTTGATAGGCTAGCATTTAACTCTATCAACAAGTCTAGATTTACATAAAGTTTAGCTACTGTTGAATATAATTATTATATTAAAATATGGTTGTCATTTTTGTAAGCGAACTCATTAAAACTACAAATTTCTCATGTTCTGTGCAATAAGAAAATAATGTAAAAGCGGACCCTGGCGTTACTAGTCCGGGAAAACGCTAGGCAGAAGAAGAAGAACTATAAATATCTGTGATGATGTTATACATGGTGAGGCATACCTGAATGTGTCTAATTTCACTGAAATTCTGCCACATGTGTATTTCATCAACCCGCATTGGAGCAGCGTGGTGAAATAAGCTCCAAACCTTCTCCTCAAAAACGGAGAGGAGGCCTTAGCCCAGCAGTGGGACATTCACAGGCTGTTACTATGATAAGGCAACGTGGTGTAAGATTGATATCTTCTTTATTAAAAGATACTTCTTTCCACCAATTGAACATTAACTATATATTTTTATTAAAGTAGGTAGGCAGACTACCAAATAAGACTAGTAAATAATAAAAAGGTGGCCAGCCTTAAGCTAAGTCAGCCGATAGATATTGCCCCTATAAGAAATATTAATTCTTACATTGTCAAGGTATTGTATTCCATATGCCTGTAGTTACACTAGCTTACTAACCCTTCAAACTTTAATACAACAATAATTATACCTGGGCCTGAAAATAATACAAATAATAAACTGGTTTTACTGGTGGTGGAGCTTTATATATATTCTACCGCAAAACAGCAGTACTTGGTATTGTTGTGTTCTGGTTTGAAGGGTGAGTGAGCCAGTGTAATTACAGGCACAAGGGACATAACATCTTAGTTCCCAAGGTTGGTGGCGCATTGGTGATGTAAGCGATGGTTAACATTTCTTACAATGCCAATGTCTATGGGCGTTGGTGACCACTTACCATCAGGTGGCCCATATGCTCGTCCGCCTTCCTATTCTATAAAAAAAAACTGGAACTTGGAACTTTATTTACGATGTGTTATTTAATCTCGTAACAAACGATAATAAGGTATTATTCCTTAAGCAAAGAATATGGCTTTGTCCATCAGGACACATTCACTTGGTCACTTATCCGAAATTGGTCAATACCCTATTTTCCTTAGCTTTATCGGTTATTGTCAAATGTATTTCCTAACAGCCGGATTCTACGACTTAGGAGAATTGGTAACGGAGAAAAAAAATTGAATTTAGAATATCGTTCTCTTTTTATATTGGGGATATCAATAGCTCAACAGTCAGTGATGAGGAAGACCTTGGGTGATCAGGTGCATTGGACTACTAATATTCTCTTCTAATGTTTAACACTTAAATATTAAAAGTATTTTATAAATATTAATACTATATTGATGATTTTAATGCGTGTCGTTATTTATTCGTTGATTTTAAAACCATTTTACAAAATTTATTTCTAAATAATAAATTACCACTTAGTTTTATAATTTGTATATATAAGTTATACTTAAGTTTCTCGCCATATTTTCTCATCTATGACTTATACCATTGAGCTCGATTTTTGACCCTAATTATCTAACTTAATTAGAATTTCGAAACTGACAAATTTAATATTATAATCATTTAATAACAGCTGATATGCATTCCGAACACGTAGCGACAAGAAAATACGACATAATAAATCATAATACATAACGTACATATGTCACTAGCTTAATGACACGCCAAGAAACCGGAGCAAGAGGAAATAAACTCCAGGATGGATATTTATAAGGCGATTCCTTGAATATCAATAGTATTGTTACACTTAGTATTTGAAAGTATATTAAAAAAGCCAATCATTCATTGTTGGCTATAGCAATTCGTGTAGGTTACAAAATTATTACAAAAACATACACTTGTCTCGTATTATTACTTTATTTAATGTATAGCTGGAAGGCAAAGGTCGACGGCCGTCGGACCAATTTGTATACATTGGATTTAAAGCTTTACCAACACCGAGTTTCTAACTCGGATTCTAATCTATTCATTTTTGTATTTTTGTAGGCATATAAATAATAATTTAATTGTACTTATTTAATAAGTACTTTAACATCCGCCATTAATCATTATATTTTTATTGAAAATTATTTAAAAAGGATTGACATGGCCTTCTAATTTCTTCGTGTCTTCATCATCTATGTGACAAATAAATGCCATTGAATCGTGTCATTAAATACATTACGTATTGAATTGTGTATCTTCTGAAAGATTCAACCATCTCGGAGTTGTTAGTCTGTCTTCGGATTGTTAAACGATATAAGATGTTAAACACAGAGACATATATTATGTCACATATTGTACATTTTGTATATAGGGAATAATGCATATATACTTTTTGTACGTAGGGAATTATGTCTTATATATTTTTTGTAAATAAGGTATAATGACTAATAAACTTCTTGTACATAAGGAATAATGCCTTTTAAACTTTTGCATACTAGTCACAGACGCGTCAAAATAATCTTCCACAAGTATTGTGGAATTGTTTATTAACCCAAGCCCACCTGGATAGGTGCCACCCACTTACACCGCCAATCAGCAATACTTAATAGGCCATTAGGTGGCCCACTTGCCCATCTTATTCCAGCACGCTGCTCAAATGTGGGTTGGTAGAATATACATGTGGCAGAATTTCAGTAAAATTAGATTCATGCAGGTTTCCTTACGATATTTTCCTTCACCTGTTAAGTACGAGATAAATTATAATCACAAATTAAGTACATCAAAAATCAGTGGTGCTTGCCAGGATTTGGACCCACGATCATCGGTTAAGATTCACGCGTTCTAACTGGTATTATGTATCCCCTAAAATACTTTGGAGCAGCTTGGTGGAAACATAATAATAGTAATAGTCCAAGCCTTGGCCCATTAGTGGGACATTAACATGCTGTTACTTTAATTGACTTCATTTTAAAACCTTCTTCAAGGCACATCTAAGGCAGTCGCAGGCGATTTTCCTTTTCCTGTTAAAGAAACGATGTACAACAGCAACACCTTCCTTTACAGATCATGCATAAGCCATAATAATAAATTCAATAATCTTGATTTACTTTTCATGTCATTGAAGGAAATAAAATGTAAAATAAATTGTCATCATAAACTGTCATCTCGAATTGAATTCGTATATTTATTATTTAAATTTATTGTTAAATTTTAAATAATCTTCAATTTTGTTTCTATTTTTTATTATACCGCTAATTATTTTTGATTTAATTATTTGTGAAGACTTGATTGGTATATGATTTTTTTAATGTAATAAATATTTTTGTATATGTCATAACTGTTTGTCTGCCTGAGATAAAATAAATAAATAAATAAAATACGCAATCAAGAGTTTTTCACTATTGTCTGTCGAAATTAACAAATTTCAATAAATCCTTTACATGATAGAATTTTACATCAAGAAAAATATAAAAGTATATTTATATAAATGAATCCTTTCTGAATCACATAATATAAAATCGAAGAAGACAATAACCATATTTATAAACGTAACGAGCAAAAAGGGCAAATAAAAACAAAATGCCTTAATCCTACATTGAAATGCGTTTCCGATATGACAACGGATCGCAGTTATTGGAAACAGCTGTTGTATGGTAATTGAACTAAGAAATAAATCATAGACAAATCACAGGGATAAATTCTTAATAAGATACTCATAGTTTATAAAAAATACTTATAAAGCAGTAATTGCCATACAGAGGTAAGGATTATGTAAGCGTAAGGTGAAGGGTCGACCTGGCTCAGTGGTTAGAACGCGTGAATCCAAACCGATAAATACGGGTTCAAACCCACTGAATTTCCATGTGCTTAATTTGTGTTTATAATTCATCACGTGCTCAGTGGTGAAGAAAAAATCGTTATGAAACCAACATGTGACTAATTTCATACATGTGCATCCACCAACCCGTATTTGAACAGCGTGATGGAATGAGCTCCATACCTTCTCTTCAAAAAGGGAGAGAAGCCCAGCAGTGAGACATTTACAAACTGTTACTTTACTATACAAGCCTGTCTGGGTAGCTACCACCTCACAGCAATACTTAACATTGTTGTATTCAGGTTGGAAGGGTGAGTGAGTCAGTGTAATAACTACAGGCACAAGGTTCATGACATATTAGTTCCTAGTTAGTGGCGCATTGGATATGTTACCTATAATATAATATAAAAAAAAGTATTCTATTTTTATAAAATAAAAAAACATTCACAGTCTATTTTTATATAACTTAGCCAATAGTGATATCTACGAAATATATATTTTCCGGAAAATCCTTAATGAAACATTCCATTTTTAAAACAACCAATGCCTGACATTTTAATTACTATTAGTGAAAATTAATTTCACACACGTCAATCATCCCTCACATTAATGTTTGCAACACATCTTTAAGAGGTGAATTAATTAATTCTCAAACAGCTATAATGCTAAACAAATCTGCAAAAGGCTAATTAATTTTTGAATAAGACACTTGATGCCATTTTACTGGTGGTAGAGCATTGTGCAAACTCGTCTAGGTAGGTACCACCCACCCATCAGATATTTTACCGCAAAACAGTCGTAATTGTAAGTCGATTCAATAACTCCGTTTATGGTTATATTAAATATAACCTACCCCTGAAGGTACCCTTTCTACTGATTAAGTCTAAGATAGAACGCGCCTGTCTAGAAGATATCTTTTGTATCTTGCCTTGACTTACTTTATTGTTATGCTCAGGAAATATACACCGGGACATTCCACGTCCATGCGCATTAAGAAACAGGAAGCAAAACGCTTAGTGCGAGTAGGTGGAATGTCGATGACGTAGTTGTTTAGGCCTTTACGGCATCTAGTCGCCCGATGGTAGAAGGTTCGAGACGGTATTAAATCATTACTCCTTGCATATTCCCAGAAGAATGTAAAAGACCATCTATTTCACTTTGCGTTGAGGTTCCAAGATGTGGAATTGAATTGTTATGTATAGCCGATGAAATGCCGCCATCAAATGGGTAGGTTTTCGATGACTAAACCCCTCTTAAATAAAGATTAAAAAAAATGGGTAGGTTTTGTAACTTTAAGCTGATGAACGACCTAATTTGACTCTGTCAAATGTTCTGATCGTTAACAATTAGCATGATAAAATTATGCTAAAATGTATATATAAATTTACAACATGACAAAATGTAAGGTATTCTGGTTAAGTAGATCCTTTATAATATAATATTAATAATAATTCTTTATCGTCATACAACGCTATGAATTGATAAAATGAACATGCTATTATTGAAATCATTAAAATACATCTAATAATAAGTATTTTTGATGATGTTCCATTAAATCAAATTAAATTCCAATTTAGCTAAAAAATGCACGGCTTTGAGCCTATTCCATCACGCTATTCCAATAAGAGTTGGTACGCATTTAGCTTTATATCATTTGAAATATGCTGAGTCTCTTTTGTCGACAATATATGAACAAGTTTTGAATTATTGAGAATAGGAAAATAGATTATAAGTGGACTTGACTTGGGCGTTTATATACATTAAAATTGAGTCATAAGCAATGCATTCGTTACTAAAGTGCTTTTAGCGTTGAATAACAAGATACATGTACAAGGTTACCTACAATATTAAAATCAAAAATATACTTTATGTATAGACATTTACGGACACTTTTGAATTGTAATTTTACATAATAAATTAAACCTAAAACTTGTTCAAAATCTACAGCTCGGAATCTACATTTTAACGAAAATAATTGGCAAGACACTCGTTTGTTACGCTTTTTCGTCAATCATATACATGTAACAGAGATGGCCCAGTGGTAAGAACGCGTGAATCTTAACCGATGATCGTGGGTTCAAATCCGGGCAAGCACCACTGAATTTTCATGTGCTTAATTTGTGATTATAATTCATCTTGTGCTTTACGGTGAAGGAAAACATCGCGAGGAAACCTGCATGTGTCTAATTTCACTGAAATTCTGCCACATGTGTATTCCACCAACCCGCATTGGAGCAGCGTGGTGGAATAAGCTCCAAAACTTCTCCTCAAAAAGTGGAGAGGAGGCCTTTAGCCCAGCAGTGGGATATTCACAGGCTGTTACGGTTACGGATATACATGTAATAATCATATGTTCTGTATAATAATACAGACAAACATATACCAACCTTTACAAATCGATGGCAGCAAAGTATATATATATAGATACGGACATCTGCATTTTTGTGAAAATGCTTTATTACGAAAATAAGCTTATATTAACCTTATCTACAAGTCTGTATTAAAGTTTTTTAATTTTTCTAAGTAATTACAATTTTCTGGTACGTAAATGAATACACTTGAATTTTGAAAAACGCCGCAGTAGAAACGGACATTTGATTGTCTGCCTTTATTTCGGAATATCCACAGATGATTGAACCGCAAACAAAGACATCAGTCACTTATCACACTCTTGCACATCCGCGTTTCCCAGGTACGCGGTTAATTTATCGCTTTGTTAAAATTATAAATTAAAATATTAGTTTCTATCAAGATACCTACCATGATCTTTACAAAAATATCAAACACAGTAGCATATTAAAATAAACAGCAGGTGACGACACAGTAAATAATAACTTAGTGAATAAACTAACCTCATCGTTAACGTTTTGATCTCTTTTTTTCCATTAGAAGTAGTTTGAAAGTAATAATAATTGTTTAGTTATAAGATTTTTTTTTTTACTTTATTTTATATAAAATAGGAAGACGGACGAGCATATGGGCCACCTGATGGTAAGTGGTCACCAAACGCCCTTAGACATTGACATTGTAAGAAATGTCAACCATCGCTTACATAGCCAATGCGCCACCAACCTTGGGAACTAAGATTTTATGTCCCTTGTGCCTGTAATTACTCTGGCTCACTCACCCTTCAAACCGGAACACAATAATATCAAGTATTGCTGTTTTGCGGTAAAATATCTGATGAGTGGGTGGTACCTACCCAGACGAGCTTGCACAAAGCTCTACCACCAGTAATATGCAAAGTAAATGAAGACATCTACAAAATTTTAGTCTAAAAATGTTAAATACTGTTTTTATATCACTTAGATTTCTTTAAATATCCTTAAATATAGTTCTGGAGGTTGTTAACTTAATTTATTAAATATTTAAATTAGAATGAGCTCTATTTTGATTACAACGAATAAACGGATATCAGGCTTGATTAAGAAGAAGATGTCTTCTTTTACATCTACATTATTTCAGAAAAACAACGGAATAGCGATAAAATCCGTTATACAATAAATAAAAAATGTTATTTTCAATCATCATGGAAAATTTCAAGTTAATTGATACATAAATGTCGAAATGGTAACTATTTTTTACTTAATGTGCTCTCCTGAAAAATTGCTATTATGTAGATGTCCGTATCTACTTTGCTGCCATCGAAATTATTCTTGATGACGTCAAAAATAAATAGATAATTCGTAAAATTACGGTCACGCATTTTGGTAGCTCTCCCCCTAATTAGAATTAATACTGAAAGCCTATCAATGCGAGATCCATACATTTAGCTATTTTGAATAGCCATTGATTGGAACATTTATTTGAAATACTTCGTGCGTTAAAATTTATACATGATTGGTTTTCAAAGAAAAGGTAAAATTCTTGATATATTGTTTAAAGTTTAGACTTATAAAAATAAATCAATTTAGTTATAAATGTTGTTTAGGGGGTGACTAGTTAAAAATGTGTCACCTTTTCTTCTTCTGAATGTCATATTAATCGTGAAAGAAAAAGAGAAATCAGTTTAACTAAATAAATAATAAGCCGTAAAAGTTAATTGTTTCGTTTGTAAAAATATGCCCTTTTTTAAAAGGAATGTTATAATTATGTATCTTTCTTTGTTTTAGATATTACAGACGGTTTTGTGATAAAACTATTATAAAAAAAGCATTTTCAAACCAAATTAGAGAACTATTTTTATAATTATGCCCAAATCCTAATGAAGAGATTTATAAAACATTCTTCATAATTGCTGTACCACTCACGATCCAAAAACCGCTTCCGTAGTTCGGACTGAAATTTGTTACCACTACGCGGTAAGTGCAATAAAACAAAAAGTTCCAAAAATTCCAACTCTATATTTAAAATGTCGATACCCTATATATGTCGGGGTGAACCAAACGCTAGCGTGATCCAGAATTTTTTTTTTCATAGGAAAATTTTGTACAAAAATGTATTTAATTTAAGTAAATTCATTGTTAGTACAAACAATGAATTTACTCGAAAGTGATCTGGTAAACACTGAAGGTTACCTTTATATATCACAAGTGCTTAGCGACGTGAAACATGGAACATACTACTCTGACACTTGATCACCAGGTGGTAAGTGGTACTTGCGGTCGTTGACACTGGAACTGTATTAAATATAAATCAAATCGTCTAACGCGAGTATCGGGATCTAATATAACGTTACGTATTTATACATCTCTCGCCTGATATTACAGCGGTTCACTCGCCATTCAAACCGGAACCGGTTATATAAATGATTGCTGTTCGTCAGTAATTGGTGTTTGGTTAATCACAACTCAAACGAACTTGCAGATCTTTACCACCGGTGTTGAGCATCCTGGCTGGTCAGCTAGGATTTCACTATCTATGTAAAATGCTAGCTACCATACCATTATTATCAGAATTTATATATTATTGTCAATTAATGTCAATACAGTAAGTATCTCTATATCTTAAAGAATTCTCCGAATTTTATTTAAAGTATTAGGCAAACTTTTTAAGGTGTTAAATTCACAAAAAGAAATCGTTTTATTACGAAATAATAAAAGTTTTAACAAAGTAAACTAAATAAAAATAAAAAACACAATTTTTTGTACAGAGCGTTTAAAACTTTATTCGCCAACTTTCATACACTAAGCTGGTTTCTTAAGTTTCTTTAAGCGTCTTATTAAAAGTTTGCTCCAAAATGTTTTAAAATTATTAAATTATCTCAATAAAGTAGAATATTTCGACTATATACACGACCATAATTAAACAATCCATTTGAACGTGAGCTTCGCCGATGGTAAAGTAAAGTAGCAATCCATAAATGTCTCACTGTGGGTCTAAGGCCGTTTTGGTTTGAGAAGAAGGTTTGGGCTTACATCACCCCGCTGTTCTAATACGGATTGTAAATACATGTAACAAAGTTTGATCTGACACATGTAGATTCCCTCACGATGTTTTCTTTCACCGCCGAACATAACATTAATACACACAAATTAAGTATTTAAAAATTCATTGGCGATTGTTTTTGCACACAAAGGTGGTCGTATTTATTTTTAACTAATCGCCAAACAGAAATACATTGTATTAAATAACGTTCCGGTTTGTAAGGTGATAGAAATGTCACCTTTGTCAGAGACAATGAGTCAGACAGTGGAATTACAGTCATTAGATTTATGACATCTTAGATATCGTGGTTGCTTTGCATTTATGGTGAAAGCATATTATATTTGTGTCTGAGTGAATGTGAGACAGGTATAGGTACAGGAAATCTATAAATTTTAATAAGTAAATAAGATTTTCTATAAACTTAGAAAGATCCCTATTGCTTTATATCAAGGCATTTAAGTGAGCAGTCACAAAAGTTGCAACTCCTTATTACGGTCATATTTTGCTTAAAATGAATTGCTCCGTCTGTAGTTTAATATTAACGAACTACTCAAATATTATAATGAACAATTTAAAGCGATGACTGTGATTCTTTTAATTATCCGCTTAATCTTACGATAACATGAATTTAAGGGAATGTTGACCTTGAAAATCGCACAAAAACACGCTTTGTGTTACAATTCATGATTCGAAAATCATAAACGAAATACTTTCACACACTATCCTAGCTAAAATGCTAAATTTGAGTAAAAAATAACACCGAATCGAGGAAAATATTCCCATTTTTAACAATGGCGATATTTTGGTCTATTTTTTATTTTCAGTATTCTTCACAAAATAGCTTCGAATAACGACTTTCGGGTTGAATCCGTAGAATCGTATAGTTAACGATATTTGATATAGTCAAAAGTATATAAACATTCCTTGATCATTTTAAATAAAGACCTTAAAACAATAAGCAGAAGTGAATTTAATTGACAGTAAAACGACTTTTTCTTTATTTAATATTGGAAGAAGAATTGACAAAGTGGTAACTCGATTTTAAATGGTTACCGATGTTCAGAGGAATTGGTATTGTAAAAATATTATTCTTTCCTATGCCCGTCAATATCCCACCATGGGTTCTAATGTATATAATATGCATTTTAGGAAGCGATCGTCAGACAAGGTGCATGTATTGGATGAAAACCTAACCCATTTGCATCTAACCTGCATTGTAGTAGTGTGGAATTTACTCCAAAACCTTCTCTTTAAAAGGAGAAAGTCTTAGCCACGAATTCACGAAGAGATTTTCACCCGCACCCGCCGCGGTGGCAGAACTGCTGTTTATTTCTAAACTCACAAGACCAGAGTTCTGTTCCTGTACCGCGGACGTCACGGTTGCGGTTATCGCCCGCAAACTTGGCGAGCGATTATCGCAAGAATCTCCGAATGAGCGGTTATACAAAATGGCGTCGGATTTATGTACGCACGTCGCCCGCTAACGTGCAGGCGAAGCCCACCTAAGCTGCGGGTGACCGCGACCCGTACCATTCTCCTAGTTGCCCGTGCGGTGGGACCCGCAAACAATCACAAACATTGAGGGCGTAAAACACATTGTGAAATATATTCAATATTTTACATACATATCTAGGCGCGAGTAAAAACCGCTTCGTGAGTTCTTACCCTTACCCGTGCAAGACCGGACCGTTTAGCTATTTAGAGATAAAAAACATTGATCGATTGAAAAAAAGATTGTTTGCAACTATTCCAATGAATTGAATCCAATGTTAAATAGGAGGTAAGCTCGAGGGAAATGAGGCAATACGAGAGACTACTTCTAAAGAGTATAGTCAATTACCGTTGAGTTCGTATCGGACCAATAAATAAGCATTCTTATTTATTCATTCAATAAAATCGAATAGAATTCTCATACCCATTGTTCGATTTCGAACAAATACAGAACATAATATTTATTCTTAGTATGATTTTTACCATATGTATAACAAAAGTCCTAATGTACTATTATTGGAAATAATTTACAAGGATTTTTTACAAGGATTAACAGGATTTTTATACAATTTCCGTAGTCACCCTTATGCAAACTCTGAATGTCAGAAATATTCAAAAACTTTTACTGGCCCGATCAAGGCTTAAAGTCCTAGACATTGCAGCCAAATACGAAATTACGCATTAAAGCAATCTTTAAACAAGATCAATCAAGAAGGTGGGTTGTCGTACCACACATACTTTTTATGTTTATACTTTGTTGTATTGTTTCGTTTCAAATCGATACGAAGTAGTTTCAGTTTCAGCGCTTCGATAATTCGATTTTCGATTAGTCAAATGATAATTTGGGAGCTATTCAAGGCATTTATCAGTTGTTCTTGTAACTTCATTGTTTACTTTGTGATAAACTTGTGTGATATTTTTTCGATTTGGATTTTAACTGAGGGCATATCTTCTTAGGTTTACGACAGATCATTCAAGTAATCGCATCGGTCTGTTTTTTTTAAAACTGGACAAATGCAGTTGCAATTTGGTACTCGTACAGATTACTAAACATAATTCAATGACCCTATGATCTATATTACGGAAAGTACAATGTTCACGCAAACCTTAAGTGTGTAATTAGATTTTAGGAAATCAAGATTTATAATATGCTATTCGTAAAGGCTTTTTGGAAATCAAATATATATCTTAAAAAACCGAATTCTGTTTTAGGAATAAATTTAAGAATAAAATTGATTTTAGGGAATTAATTAGACAATTAACTAAAAAAATTTAGAATATTATGTGTTCTTTTCATTTGGATTTTAACAAATTAAAAAAAAATACCTAGATTTAAATAATACTGCAAACAAATACTGTTTAGCCAATTTGAGGCTTAATGATAAACGTATTAGCGAAGTTCATTACCGCCTTAAATGTTAGGATATGATAAAACACAAATAAATATTGATTATATAGAACTAAACATGCTTAAACAATAGAAAATCGCTTATATTTAGACAACAGGTAACCTTTTAAAACAATAGCAAAAGACAAAGCTAGAATAGACAAAATATTTATTAAGAAACATTATTTATTGAAGGAAATCGTACTGATAAGAATGTCAAAAGCTATTATAATATGCTCACGTTTATATGTACGTTTCGGTTTTACTTCTGTCCCGTGTAATGAATAGATGAAATTTGTTTTTGTGCAAAAAAACAATAAGATTAAATCTTGATAATAATGACGGAAATACTTGAACGTACAAAGTGGACAATTAAAATCATATTGACCAATTGGGATGTGAACGACGCTTTCCGTGAGCAAAGGGAAATATACGGATAAGAATTACGCTGTAAAACGCAGCGGTTAATATTAAAAATAATACGTTATTTTTAATATAATAATAGTATCGGATTATTTTTGTTTCAATGCTGCGCCACGGCAGTAAAGCTGGACTCATTTTTTGTTTATCTGTTGGCTTTTATAAAACTATTGTTTTCACGAGCGTATCAGTATTATAACTACAACTACTTTATTATATTAATTAAAATAAACGCTGTCTTTATAAATATTAAAAATAGATTGTGCTTAATTTTACATTAATATAATTTTCAATTTTTTAAATATATATATTATTTTTTATACACAGAGGTATTTTAATTTTTAAATTTTAGTTAATAATAAGTTTAGATAATTATTATATTTAATATTTTACTTTTGCGTAACTTTCACGTTACAATGCCTATAGACGAATAATTAAACCTTAACCTCATGAATCGTTCATCATGATCGTGCATACGGTATGAAAATCCATTTGTTAGCTTTTGAGTTTATTGAGATCATACAGACTGACGCATAAACGCGGCGTGTTTAAAAAAACTGACAATAGCTTACCATTGGCAAAAACATCGAGTTGCGCACATGAATACAAAAATAGACAAATTTATTTACCATTGGAAGCATTCATTATTATAACTATCTTTGAATATAAAAATCTAATAAAAGCAATTTTATTTAAATATATAATTTGTACGTCAATAAAAAAAAAGATTTATTGATACAATTTGTAAAAGCACTTGTTTATTTATAGCGTTTGAAAGTCGTTTACACTGTCGTGTGTTTTCGAGAAGCGACAAGATGATTTAGACTACTCTTATATCATCCGTATGAACACGCCCACACTATATAAATAAGTCTGATAAAATAAAACAGAAGTCACATAATATAAATACTTATGAAATATTGTAACATAAAATATGTCTTTGAAGAGATTATTTGTCCGTTCGTTGTCTTCTCGTTGAGTAAGTTAGTTTTATGCAAACTTTTACTCAATTACTCTGGTGTTTAAACCCAAATGCATAATTATTAGCCAGATACACGTAATCAGAAGCTGACAAAATAACCCATCATGAGCGGAGAGAACGATAAGGCGTTGGCCGAAGGTCTTAACGTTCATGTATGGTACGTGTTCTCCGAGGTGCGCGAGTGCAATGCTATTTTTTGAACGTCTCTACTGCGAACTTTGGGGCACATAAACTTTAAATATTTTAGTAGCCTTTTCCGGATTCCGAGAACTTCAGGACCTGCCCCTTATAATCCAGTTTTTAAGCCGTCGACGCTGTTAAAATTTGATTAAGTACGTTTTTGTTCAATTTTATTTGATGACACTAAATGTTTGCCATCTTGCTACGTCAATATATCTCGAATAATATACGACGTTTGAAACGAAGATATCCTTAGCCCGATGTCCCGTGCTATATAAACGTCATCGCTCAAGTCCAAGTCAATATGTGCCAAAGATATCTGAACTGCCCCACAAATTGACCTGACGATCCATTCTGTAACACGGGCAGTTGAATTATGTGGTTAATTTGATTTGGAGTGTATCCAAGGGCGCACCAGATTCTATATAGCCTAGAAGTGGCAACACAGCATTGTACTATGTAGATTTTGGTTGTTGTTCGATACTTCACTTATTGTTGGGGCTTTGGGCAAGCTCGGCTGGGTACGTTACCACCTGCTGTGGTGCTGTTGCGTTCCGGTTTGAGTGAGCTAGCTTAACTGCAGGCTCAAGGGACATAACATTTCATCTCCTAAGGTTGGTACCACATTAACGACGTAAGGAATGCTTAATATTTCCTACATCGCCGATGTTTACGAGTGGTGTTGACCACTTATCATCATCATCATCCTTTTCGCGTCCACTGCTGGACATAGGTCTCTCCAATGGCACGCCACTGAGCTCGATTTTCAGTTCAAATCTCCAACCGCTGCCAGCCACCTTGCGTATATCGTCACTCCACCTAGCTGGAGGGCGTCCTACGTTACGTTTGCAAAGGCGTGGTCTCCACTCCAGAACACATTTACTCCAATGGTCGTCGGTTCTGCGACATATGTGTCCAGCCCACTGCCACTTCAGCTTACTAATCCTTTGGGCTATGTCGATAACATTGGTTCTCTGTTGGATCACCACATTTGGCATTCGATCCTTCAGAGAAACTCCGAGCATTGCCCTCTCCATAGCTCGCTGAGCGACCTTAAAATGGTGGACCAAACGCACTTTTCTCGGCTCCGTAGGTCATAACCGGTAAAACGCACTCGTTGGAAACTTTTTTCTTCAAGCTTTGCGGTATCCATGACGAAAAGACTTGACCGAGTTCCCTATACGCTACCCAGCCCAGCTGTACTCTTCTTCGTGCCTCCCTCTCGAAATTGTTTCGACACAAATGCAAAGTTTGCCCAAGGTACACATACTCCTGAACAACTTCGAGAAGAACTCCGTCAAGAGCTATTGGTTCCGGACTGACTTACCATCTGTTAGACCATTTGTGAACCTACTTTATAAAAAAAGAAAAACCAATCACATCAACCTGACACAGTTATGAACTGTTTTTCCCCATACTATATTATAATGAAAACTTTCATATACATCTCCAGGTAACTTGGAGAAACGAAACTTTGTGGTATTTATAGTAATTAACAGCATACTTCAAAGACAGTATTTCTGCATCAATTGAGAATCTAGTGGTACTAGACAAAGTTCATTCAACAAGAATCAATGCTATTTCGAATTTCACCTTCATTTAAATTATTCAATACAATACCAAAATTTTTGTTTTTTTTTTTTTTTTGTATAGAATAGGAAGGCGGACGAGCATATGTGCCACCTGGTGGTAAGTGGTCACCAACGCCCATAGATATTGGCTGACGCCCACAGACTGAATCCGACACCACCGACAATTACAGGCACAAGGGACATAAAATCTTAGTTCCCAAGGTTGGTGGCGCATTGGTGATGTAAGCGATGGTTAACATTTCTTACAATGCCAATGATAGACATGGTGTTATGTTCCTTGCGCCTTTAATAAAATTAGTACATAATAAATAGTCAAAGTACATATATGTTGTCAACAATAAGTTCTAGAACCATTTGATTAATTATGCCAACACGACTAAGGCTTGCGTTTTATTTAAGAACTTATTTACAATAATTCTTTGTCTAATAGATATAGTGAAACCAAAGACGTGAATAATAAATATAAGATCATCGAAAACCAACAATATAGAATATATTTATTCGTACAATTCACTTCTATGAAAGCTTTTGATTCATCGTATACATTTTATCGTTTACTGGAATACCTAATACCACAATTGTGCTGCATTATTTCAAACTGAGCAACACACTTCAAGTGGTACGTATTTCTGCAACGGATTTATCTCGTACCTGATGTGCGGACTATTATTATTATATATTCTTTAGCGTATTCCAAATACTAAAATATACTTAAGAATTTACAAAAGTTGAATAGTGCAGCAGATAACTTTTATTTATTTATGGTTATTGCTTCCCACGCAACCTTTGGGACTAATTTAAAGATATATACATATCTTTAAAAAGGGATGCTTAAAATTATATTTCTCTTTGTTGTTTTCTATTTATGTATATCTGTAATCGACATTAATTGATAAGCATCTATATCTTATATATCAAAACATTAAGATTTTAATGATGATTAAGATGTCATAGTTGTTTTGATAAGGTTTTGTCATCAATGACGTCAGCTAAATCGTCTGTTACAAAATTAAAAGCTAACTAATATTGACCACTAATGACCAATTCACAAAATGTAAATACAATAACATACAATTACTACAATTTACTTAGACGTAAAATACAAGAAATATATGCGAGAGTTTTTATATTTGATTTTGTTTAATTAAATATAAAATTCTTTGATAATAAAGCGCATTTATAGATTGATTATGTTATGATGCTAAATTGAATAACATCCTCATTTCCAACACCAGATGTTTCCTGGAAGACATGACATGTATCAGGAAAGAACCATTTTCTTCCCACAGAGGCGTCCGCTTTACATGGGCTATAAACAATAATACCTATCGTAGTAATGACAATCAGAATTTAAAAGAATTGAACAATTAAAATCGAAATTCGATGAATTAATGTTAGTATGTGAGGTGCGTGCGTATTCATGGAAATTTAACGTCGGGCCCATTTGCACAAATCCACCTCGATTCGAGGTAAGCTAAGTGGCGATCCATTGGCTGTCGAGTTTTTGACAATGTCTAAAGTTGCCTTAGTGTACGTGCTTCACCTTATTTAGATGTGTAGCCGTGCGTAATTTGCCTCGGTGTGCATTCCGCGCGTATGAATTTACTTTTGTTTCTATATCACTTATAATAAAAATATTCAAAGCTATTATGTAAGTACAAACTCAAAACTTACGCAAAATACGGTCATCAAATGGCAGATAATGATATTTAATATTGACAGGAAATAAATTCCATAAATGAATTTCGATCTTTCGTGAGAAGAGGAAAAATATTTTAGATTATTAACAATATTTCGTTGTTTAATGTTTCATATAAAATTAGCAATTAGCAATGCACGGTGCATTACGTCAAACGTAAATGAAAATACTTCTTTATTTTATTTGCATTATCCAAACAACATAAGTCGTATTATCCCAGTGCGTAACACGTGGATTTTAACCGAAAAATGTGAGTGCGAAACCGGATGAGTATATCGATATATATATATATAGATATATATATCGTCTGCTTATGACACTTGTGTATCTATCAACTACATCGAACCTGCGTGGAATCCTGCAAACCTCAGCAAGATAGATATTTTTCTAGCAACGGGATATTAACCGGCTATTACTTTACTACTGGTTGGTCTAGTGGCTAAATGTAAGGTCGCAGACCCGGAGGTCTTGCGTTCAAATCCCAGGTCGGGCCAATAAAAAGTTATTGGCTTTTTCTATCGAAAATTCTTAATAGCAGCCCGGAGACTGAAAGTTGATAGTGTGTACACTCCCGTGCCTCGGAAAGCACGTAAAGCCTTTGGTCCGTTGCCTGAACTCTTTCCGGTCGCATCGTATTATGAGAGTTAGGGAATAGAGAGTGCTCCTATGTTTGCACACACACATGTGCCCTATAACGTCCTGCGCAGTTAGCTAATCTCTCTTGAAATTGGCCGCCGTGGTTGCTATCGGCCTGGAGGACTTTAAAAAATTGCTTAATTAATTCCTAACATATATATATATTTAATATTAATTAAGGTTAGGAGCATTTCATTTAATGTTTTCTAAATTAAGGACGTCACTGTACATAAAAACCACATCAAACCGCGCTGTAATGCAGCCAAACCAGGAACCGCACAATACCGTATCATCAAATCATTAACCAGTCACATTCATAAACACAGAGGGCACGAGTACAATGCGGCGGGATGAATGCACAATCGCTATATAGGTCGCTGACAAAGAAAAAGAGAATTTAGAAATAGCGTCTACATGTTTCATGTTAACTTTTAATCTTATATGAAAAAAAATCATTAATAAATAAATATTAGCTAGTATAAGATTATTATATAACAACTTAATCACCCAGTGGCTAGAACACGTGAGTCTTTACTAGTCTGTGAGTCTAAGTGTCCAAGTATGATAGATATATATATACAGTACAGTATACAGTAACAGCCTGTTAATGTCCCACTGCTGGGCTAAGGCCTCAGATATATATATGTCCAAGTATAATATATATATATATATGTTTAATGCATATTAAAACAATTAGTATAAAACAACAATAACAGTGATAAATACCTTATTCAGTGGTAGGGATTTGTGAGTTAATACACCACTCTTTATTTCTTCTACCTCTCTACTTATTAATTTATACAAGAAACGCTATCGTCATATTTACAAAATTAACAATAGTATGTATGATACATAATTAGGCATTTAGAACAAAACTGTTATGTTGTTTGAAGTGTGAGTGAGCCAGTATATCTGCAGACATAACTAAGTAAGTAGCGTAGTGGTGTATTGTAATATTTTTTACAGTATGGGCAGTAGCGACCATCTGCCATTTCCATATCTCCTGTTCTTAGAATCACAATGTACAAATGTTGCTGGGAATCATAATTTATGGATATGGCAATAATATGCTAAGCTATGATTATGTTATGGACATTGAATGTGCAATGTGGGACTATTGTCGGGAGAGATAATGCCTTCTGATTCTATATAACTACTGGAAAGCAATTGTGATTTAGTTAATATGTGGCTGTATTATTATCGAAGCTGGTCATGGGCCAAGTAAGCTATTATAGCTATAACTGACTGTCTTTGAATAAGAATTTATATATTATCTGAGCTATCTTTAATGTATATATACAGTTTGATTGGGTTGAATCTAATTTAATTATAATTTCATACATTTAACATAGGTAGGTAGGTGGTAACAGCCTGTGAATGTCCCACTGCTGGCTTAAGGCCTCCTCTCCTTTTTTGAGAAGAAGGTATGGAACTTATTCCACCACGCTGCTCCAATGCTGGTTGGTGGAATACACATGTTTCAGTGAAATTAGACACGTGCAAGTTTCCTCACGATGTTTTCCTTCACCGTAAAATACGAGATGAATTATAACCACAAATTAAGTACATGAAAATTCAGTGGTGCTTGCCCGGATTTGAACCCACGATCATCGGTTAAGATTTTTCTTACCACTGGGCCATCTCGGCTCGAAATCTTACATAATGACGATTCAAATTAGTTTGCTTAGGGCATTTTTTGTATTTACTACAGGCTTGAGAAGTAATTGTAATGAAATAAATGACATTATGTTTGAACTCACGAATTTGTGTGCGTAATACTCGGTTTTATTACGAGATATTAAAAAAAAATGCATTTTTACATATATAATATACATATATAATTTTTTTTTATCGCCCACACACGAGACTCGTTTTGTTGATAAATTTATTCAGTATTTCATTGTTTTATTATAATATGCCTAGATATTATTATCATCATAATTATGGTATCTAATATTAGTATTCTGCTCCTGTCTGATTGGTATTTCTTAGAAATAATGTACAAAAACGAGAAAAAGGCTTAAAGCAATGACAGCGAATTAAATTGTACCAGGAATAACGTAATCTACATTTTTTCAATCAATTCATCGGTATTAGCTTTACTTCAAACGTAATCGTTATTAACAAAGCGGCAGTGCTATTCTGTAAGAACTCAATTCATTTCTCTCATATGAAATGTTGACAACTGACTTATGGTGTTATACTGTTTTGATGTTTGTATTCTTGAAATATTATAGTTATTGTGGTCAATGTCGCAATGTAAAACTCTGCTGAGGACCTGGCTGTATACATATAATAATGTCTTGGCGATTGGTGGAACAATAGAAGTTGATTTTCTGCAATACCATCTAGTAGCGAATTAGGAAAAAGTGTAAATAAAAAGCCTCCATAGCAAAAATGTATATGTGCGCCAAACTATGACGATTATCTGTGTCGAAATCTATTAATCTCTATCAGATAAGTCCAACATAAATTTTCATATAATATCACTTTTAAACGTTCAGTATGGTAGGTATTTTTTATTTATTTATTTATTTTTACTTGTGTAACAGCGTTATAGAAATGGTTGTACAGTTATTACTCATTATTTACTTATTATTTTAATTTATTTATAAAACAAAATTATATTCATTGTTAAAAGTCTATCAAAATAATTGTGATTGAGAAATCTCATCTAATTCTGAAGCCCTCAAAATCAAAGACAATATTATTTATTCAATATTGAAGAATTTTTTGCATTGATAGTTAAAATCTATCAACGGTCGGAAAATGAAACGTTGGAAGGAATTCAATTAAGTAACTCTGACAGGTTCTTTTAAGAAATTAGTCTGGAAAATAACGCTTCTTTTCTAAGATTATTCAAAAAATAAATAACACAGACTTATAATACTCTTATAACCTACATATAAAGCGATTTTTTCATTGACCTAAATGTTTAAGACTTTGTCACGAGTATTCTTTATTTTTTTTAATACTAAAATTAAATACTGAAAATATCTTGTGTAAATAATAATGTAAGAACGAATGTCGGTCTTGGTGGCTATAGATAATGCTTAAACAAATATACGTTATCTATTCCCTGACTTTCATAGTCTGATGGGATGACATTCTGACATGATTGGATTCCGACGAATATGATCAGGCGGTGGACCAATAGCTTTATGCGTCGGCTAAGACACGGATATGTTAACCTAGCACGGCTCGATAAATTCCTTGAAAGAAAAATCCAATGATTATTAACTGGTTCTATCCGGAATATAAATCATGCTGGGTTTGGATCCTGGAATCTGCAGCAAAAGAACCGCCAGACTACCGAAGAAATAAAATTAAAATACATAAGATGTCGACGTTTCGGAGATAATGAGCTTGCGAGAAATTATTGTGTATAGGTTTAAGTATTGCATTCACGGCGACATATTTTTTTTATAGGATAGCGGACGAGCATTTGGGCCACCTGACCAATGCCCTTAGACATTGGCATTGTAAGAAATATTAACCATCGCTTACATCACCAATGTGCCACCAACCTTGGGAACTAAGATGTTATGTCCCTTTTGCCGATAATTATACTGGCTCACTCACCCTTCAAACCGGAACACAACAATACCAGGTACTGCTGTTTTGCGGTAGAATATCTGATGAGTGGGTGGTACCTACCGCGACGAGCTTGCACAAAGCTCTACCACCAGTAGTATACCTAATTATGTATATATTGATGAATTAAATGAAGATGAATATTTTTGTGATTCTCCTACAAACAAAAGATAAAATATTCAGACAAATATAGTAACCATCTATTGCGCGGCAATTGCGTTAAACTAATAGATAACTGTTGTAAGGGGATATCCCATGAAACCCTACGAGGCGGCAACTGTCCTAGCGGTATATATAAAGATATTAACGTCAATTCGAATTGAATCAGCAATTTCCAAATGTTTAACTGAAAAGCGAAATTCAAATACGATTTATTTTATAACATTTCAATTCGTATCAATAAATTCATTATTGAATAATAATTTCAATTGTGGTATCCAAGTTCAATACATGTTCGAGGTTGCGAGCCGCCACGCAGATTGTCAATTACAAATCTTCCGTTCGTCGAACACTCTTTTCATTTCGTTCGATAGAGCCCCACAATCATTATCGTGATTTATTGAATAGTTCCGTTTGCTGAAATTTTTCAATCATTGTTGAATTATATTTGTGATTGTCGATTCGAAGCGTTTAGTACATTGTACAAATTTAATTTTCTGCTGAGCAAAAGCCTGTTTTTATGTTGAGTCTTCTACTCAAGGAGAAGGTCTGCTGCTTGGAGGTTGTATGTTGTTGAGTTAGTAGATACCCACGTGGCAATTTCTCATATAATTTATGCAGGCTTCACCGCTGACCACAAAATTATTTATAAGCCGCATATAAAGACTCAGTAATCTTAGTCAGTATTTGAACACCAAATCTTTGGTTCTCAACAACTCCCTGTCCAGCTTTAAATATACAAACAATGTAAATAAAATCCAGAATAGTGCTAACAACCTTTTCAGATTTATTTAATATTTGTTATGATGGAACAAAAGTCTAAACATTGTCGTGAAATTAATTTATTACACTCGTAAAAATCAAATAACTTTTAATCTTCAATCAAAGTACTTTTAAATCGTTTTATACTCGTAAAATGTATTCGTGTTTAAGCCGTGAATATACATATTCCATCTGTTTATTTATTTACTTATTGAAATATTACACAATCAACTTAATACTGAACACTTAAAATTAACATCTAAAACAGGTCAATACGAAGCATTTATTAACCCTGTTCGTTCAATCAATAATCAGCAAAAATAATAGTAATTGTACTTTTTCACCCATGATTTAAAATGTTATTGTAAAATCAAACACATATACAATAACTTCTTGTTAACTTGAAACAAAAAGTTATTGTTCTGACGTCATAACCTAGGATTCCAATGTCAAATTTAGATGAAACCAACAAATCAACAATTTCAGTATATCGATTTCAACTTGGGTGAGTCGTAAATAAGCTGATGTAATTACATCCCAACGACAAGGCCTTAGATTTTACGAAAGATAGCGCATTAGTAATACTTGTAGAAAAATATACATTTAATATTGGAAATCTATCTGTTGTCTGGAGTTTAATAATAATTATAAGTGTATATTTTTTTCTTTTAATAAGCTTTAATGCCCCAGTGGCTAAAACACGTGGATAATAATTAGAGATCACGGGTTCAAATGCTGTTACGCGCCAAAGAGTTATCACCTTAATTAGTGTTTATAATAACGTGACAAGAAAACCTGCATGTGTCGGATAAAATTCTGCTAATAATAACCATTTACCAAACTGCACTAGAATTACTCCTTAAAAAAGACGAGCCCCTTGGCCAAATAGTAAAATATTTATAAAATGTTTTATCATTCATACAAAATAATGTTACTAAAAATATTTTTGCAATATTTTTATAATAATAGACATAGAAGAAAAAGCACAAGAATAATCCAAAATACTGAAGAAGAAACGAGACAGATATACGTTTATGTTATGTATGCCAAACTTCCTACTAACAGGGAAATATTAGTGTATGAATTAATTACAACTCATTCATAATTTGCATATTGTGGTTACATTCAGCGTTTATTAATGAATATGCACAAGATACAGACCATTAAAGCAGATATTCTATGATATTATTTAAGGTCAATGTTCATTTGCTTATTCTAATCTCAAGAACTATTAATAAAACTAGAAATTATTAATGTAGTTAATAAATCATTGCCACTTCGTTGGTCAAGTGGCTACTTTGTATATAAATCATGAGATCACGGGCTTGAATCCCAAATCGAGCCATTAACAGTTGGGTTTTTCTGAACGTGTGGAACGGTTACACACCCGTGTCTCGTAAAATACGTAAATGTTACCTCACAATTTTCGAGTGAAATTGCTATCCCGTCAGATTTTGATATAAAGATATATTTTGTTTTTGGGTTAGTTTCCGATAAATCGAGTAAAAATGTATTGTTTTATAAGTATCTCATAAAAGTCACTAAAACGCAAAGGGTTTTAAAATGTGGAGAAACAAACAATATCTGAGCAATTGTCCGAAATTTCTAAGAGGTTGGAAAATAAGTTTGCAACTTTTCATATATAAAATAAATATATTTGTTATTGATTATAACATTTATATGTTTGTTGAAATTGAGTCAGGTCTTCGTAATTATACCATTAACATAGTTGAATATGATTCGTCATACTCCACTGGCAGTCATGTCACGCGCAAGTCCATCCGGGTCTTATCCATTCACAAGATACTCTTGCTTTGCATTGTTGAATCATTTGGAAGTTCAAGGAGCCAGTTTATATCCGCCAAAACGGTCTTTTTTATGTTGTAGGCACCTGATGTTAAGTGGTCACTACCGATCATAGACGTCAGCGATGTAAGAAATATTAACCATTCCTTACATCGCCAATGCGCCACCAACCTTGGGAGCAAAGATGTTATGTCCCTTTTGTCTGTAGTTACACTGGCTCATTCACCCTTTAAACCGGAACGCAACAATACAAAGTATTGCTGTTTAGCGGTAGAATATTTGATGAGTGCTTGGTACCTACCCGGACGAGCTTGCACAACGCCCTTATACCAAGCAAAACATGAAATTGTTATTAATAACCCTTCAAAGAAGTTGAGCAATGTCAATGAATTAAAATAACAATCTGTAAATGTCCCATCGCCGGATTATGGCTTGCTCTTATTTATTGAGGAAGGTTATGAACTCCACGATTTTTAAATGCGTTTGGGGGATGTACAAATTTTTATCCATCACATGCAAGTTTCATCACGATGTACCTCCTTCAACACCGAGCACAAAACGAATTATAAACACAAATTAAGCACACGAAAAATCAGTGATGCTTGGCCGGCTCTTGGCCGCAATCTTTATTTAACATTCAAGTTTTCTAGCTACTGTAATAACTCGGCTCCAATAAACTAGACGTCATACCAATATATCAGATTTGATTTCTTAGTAAACAATAATACGGTGTCTGATCAGTTTTATAATTACTTTTATCATTAAACATCGTCTAAGTAAATACAAAACAAAACGATTTTATACGGAAGAAATTTCTGAAATCGATACCGCATTGAGAAACTACGACGGGACTTAAGTTTCTGCAATCATTTTAAATGCCGACTTTGCTACTAACGTTTATGTGGGCTATTGGCATTGAAGAACCGCAAGTTTTACTGAGTTTGCAATATCCGTAGCATGTTGCAGCAAAACAAAAGATATATTGAGAGCGGGCTAACTTCTTTTTGTTGAGCATCAGCTGCGTTTTTATTGCCTGTAACTGCAATTAAATTAAATTAAAAAAAAAAAAAAAATAATAATAATATTAATGTAACTGGAAATGCAGCATTTTATATTTTGTTCGTATCAGGATATATAGTTATTTAATTTTCATCTGAAAAATATTTCATATTTCTGTAATAAAAACTGCTAAAAGTTTTACTTGAGTTTTTTATCATACTTTGTCAGTAATCAGGCGTACTATACTGAGCTAATTATATTATTAAAGTGCTGGTTTGGAATATTTTAAAGCCTTGGCTTTTAAAGTAAAATATTCAATATGTCTTTGACTTAATAAATATTTTTTTAATACATTATCGCCAATAAGATATTCGTAAAAATTGTAACAGCCTGTGAATATCCCACTGCTGGGCTAAGGCCCCCTTTTTTTTAGGAGAAGGTTTTGGAGCTTATTTCACCACGCTACTCCAATGCGGGTTGGTGGAACACACATGTGGCAGAATTTTTGTGAAATAAGAAACATTCAGGTTACCTCACGATGTTTTCCTTCACCGTAAAGCACGAGATGAATTATAATCACAAATTAAGCACATGAAAATTCAATGGTGCTTGCCTGGGTTTGAACCCACGATCATCGGTTAAGATTCACGCGTTCTTACCACTGGGCCATCTCGGCTTTTTATATATTTATAAAAAAAATTAATGTTCTGAGTTGCCCTAAAAATGAAGGCACAAGAGACTAATTTCAAATCCAGTTAAAATTTTGATAATTTCCAAATTTCCTGTACTGGATGATTTTAAATATCTTTTGATATATCAAAATCACGAAAGATATCAGATTTCGTTTCATTAAAATACAATTTAACTACAAAATTAAATGGTATTTCGATAATGACTTTTCTTTGATCCAATGTACTTATCTTTTGATCATTATGATTGCTATTGAAAGTAATTGCCTCTTTCTCGTTAAACTCAACGTTTATCATACATCTCATAGCAATAATGTCATTAAGATTTTTAATAGCTTATTAATTCAAATATGATCCTCGTTGCGAACACGGCGTACGATAGGCCGAACGTGTTTCGAATTCAAATCGATTATAATATGTCACTTATAAAGATTAAAATTTCATTAACATTGTTTTTATTATATATTATTGGTATGTATTATTTTGTATATAATTTATTTTTTTATCTTCCTATTTAATTTTTTTTGCAAAACTTTTACTTGGTGGTAGGTAGGTACCATCCATACAATTCCACTGCCAAATATCAATATTTAGTATTTCTTTGTTCAAATTTGAAGGATGAGTGAGCCAGTGTATCAATAGGAATATTAATCAATGTGTCATATTAACGATTGAGAAAACTCTTCAGAAAATGTCATTTTGTTAGTCTGTGGTTATATTTGCATAAATATGTTTGTGAATCATATATAAGAAAATGAAGAATTCGAAGTTCATTATTATCATTGAGTATATAAACTGGTTCCAATTACACATACATTATTATTACAGTATATACGTTTGTATTTCATTTTTATTGCTGTGTGTTTATTTTGTACTCAAGCGTATGACAGTTTATGACATATTTTAGTATAATATAATAATATAAGCTCGCTTGCGGTTCGTAATAATTAGTAACATTCGATAAACATCAACTACATAGCAAATCTGTTATTGAAAGTAATTAGCTTTAGTAATTTATGTCAAAACAATATTTAGTACATTATAATATATTACTAATTTATATGTATTAACTTAACAATTTTATTTTATTAAAAGCAAAGTCGCGTATTAGGAATGAGGGGCGTTAAAAAGTAACCTTAGTTCGTCTTGGGGGTTCAAGCTTGATTTATATTAAATCTTATCTTAATCGGTTCATTAGTTTAATCCTGGAAGCGTAACAGACAGACAGAGTTATTTTCCGTAACAGCCTGTGAATGTCCCACTGCTGGGCTAAGGCCTCCTCTCCTCTTTTTGAGGAGAAGGTTTGGAGCTTATTCCACCACGCTGCTCCAATACGGGTTTGGTGGAATACACGCAGAATTTCAGTGAAATTAGACATATTCAGGTTTCCTCACGATGTTTTCCTTCACCGTAAAGCACGACATAAATTATAATCACAAATTAAGCACATAAAAATTCAGAGGTGCTTGCCCGGGTTTAAACTCATGATCATCGGTTAGGATTCACCATTGGGCCATCTCAAACATACTTTCACATTTGTAATATTAGTACATAATAGATTATTGTATAGACTACTAATGCTAAAATACTTTTCTGTAACGCAGTACACATACTTGTAGTATGACATAAAGTTATACATTTTTATTACAAATATATGATTGATGTGAAAATGGGTTACTTAGAACACTTAAAAATATATTGGTTCGCTAGAATATACGTTCGGAATCGATGTTAACTTTAAAGTTTATATAACGTTTGAACTGATGTTCTAATGAGATGATTGTATGTTTTATATATAAGAATGGATGTTGGCGTGCTTGAAGTTGTTCGACTCGATTGTTTGATTTTAAAACGGGGCAAGTATGAATTCCAATGATTTGTGTTTATGATTCATCTTTTGTTCAGAGTCAAAAGAATATCTATATTATTTTTATGAGTATACAGTGTACCGTGGTTTGGACTGTAATTTTTTCAATATTGTATAGTCTCCTAATTTTTCTGTATGTTCTTATTACATTATGTTTTGTGTACCTAAATAAATAAATAAAGTAACCAGGCAGGTTATGTCGGATGAATATCCACATGTAAATGGGAACCTCCACAATTGTCTTCTTAAAAAAAGATTAAGCCTGAGCCCAAAAGTGGCTTAAGATTTGGATTGGATCGCGTATGTTACTATATATCTAATCTGTGTGCGAACGCCTTAATCCGAATCCCAGACTACCTCTATGTTAAATTTCATTACGTTTCGTTCAGACTTAGACTTAGACTTTTAGACTTAGGAAGATAACCGACAGAATGACTTTCTCATTTATAGTAGAGTTTAGCTAAATAATTTATACTTCTTATAGTTTCCCTGCAATATCAATTTGGAAGAACTTACTTCGTATTTCAATCATGAAACGAAACCCGCTACGCTACTTTGATGCACATGTCCTTTAATTTTAATAATTATGACAGTTAACATCTCATATCACTTATCACGTTAGTGCTCTACTTTGCTTATCAAAATAAGAGTAGTAATATATTTATATTATTTTTTGTAATTTGAAATTATATTTGTGTTAAAATGTGTATGTTGCCTTATTGTTCATGAGGTACCCGTTCTTTTTTCTTTACTTTGTCAACTATGTAAATTTTATGTAAAGTTTATGTAAGCTTTTTATAAACTTTAAACAAAAAAACAAGTTTATATTTTATTATAGCGCATTTAGCGTTAAAAAGAATAAAATTAAATGAATAAACATTTTCTTTAAAACTTTTACTATCTACTTATAACGTCATTACACAATTTATATGATATAAAAGTTTGTCGCGAGATTTAAGTACTCGTATTTACTTCCATCCAGTCATCTTTAGAAGTCCGCTATATTGGATTTTTTTTTTTTTTTTATATCGTCGGGAGGGCAAATGACTCCACTCCACCTGATGGTAAGCGGTAGTAGAGTCCAAACGCGACGACGGCCAGTACAGACGGGAAAAACGTTCTGCACTAGCCGCCTTCGCCTTGCCGGCCCGCAAGATGCCTCTTCACGCCTCGTTTGAAGGAACCCGGGTTGTAAGAGGAGGGGAATACGTGAGCTGGTAAGGAATTCCATTTTTTGGAAGTGCGACAAAGAAAGGAGTTGCCAAATTTCTTTGTTCGCGATGGAATTGATGTCACAGTTAGGCGGTGACATCGAGAACCAGCTCGCATGGACTTAAGAAGGAAGGGGGAAGCAGGAATTAGAGAGAATAATTCCTCAGAGCACTCGCCGTGATACAGTCGATAGAAAGCGCTCAGTGCTGCTATCTCACGACGCAATTGTAAAGGTTCAAGGGTGTTTGTGACCTTTACGTCGCCAATAATGCGTACGGCACGTCGCTGCAACCGGTCCAAGGCCTCAAGTAGGTACTTAGCGGAGCCATCCCAAAGGTGCGAGCAATATTCCACGCAAGACCGTACCTGTGTTTTGTACAGCAGGCACAGTTGTTGTGGCGTGAAAAAGCGCCGCACCTTGTTCAGAACTCCGAGTTTCCGTGAAGCTGTTTTTATAACAGCCTCGATGTAATCCCTTGGACTAAGGTCGCAGCGAACGTCAATCCCCAGCATGGCGATTTTGCTTTGCATCACCAGCGGAGTACCACAGAGGGAGGGAAGAGGGGAAAATGTTGACTTTTTCGCCGTGAGAGCGCATACCTGTGTTTTCTTGGCATTAAACTCAACAAGATTATCAGAGCCCCATTTGGCGATGAGCTCTAACGTCCTATCGAGTTCAATGACAAGATTCTCCCGCCTCTCCTCAGTTTCCGCCCGCCCAGCCACTGCGCGTCCGTGGTATCCACCATGCACTGTACTATCATCTGCATAGCAATGTATGTTCCCAAGGGAGAGCATATCATTGATATGCAAAAGAAAGAGTGTGGGAGATAGCACAGATCCCTGGGGGACCCCAGCATTCACTACATAGAATTTAAAGTGACGTCACTTATTTTTTGAGTTATTCTCCCGCCTCTCCTCAGTTTCCGCCCGCCCAGCCACTGCGCGTCCGTGGTATCCACCATGCACTGTACTATCATCTGCATAGCAATGTATGTTCCTAAGGGAGAGCATATCATTGATATGCAAAAGAAAGAGTGTGGGAGATAGCACAGATCCCTGGGGGACCCCAGCATTCACTACATAGAATTTAAAGTGACGTCACTTATTTTTTGAGTTATTCTTAGCAAGCCCTTTCATTTGATACCCATTTTCTAAGAGTGTATTAAAAATAACTAGTCCGCCATCTTGGGTGTTCCGCCATGTTGGATTTAGAATGACGTCACACAGCTAACCTTGTATTGCCATCCAAATTAAACGTGTATACAAAATTTCAGCTCAATCGGTTTCAGCTTCAAAATTCTGTTGCAATTTTTCACCCGAACATTGCACATTGCAAGTTAAATAAAAGCTTGTAATAAAAATAAATAAAATACTATTAAGTATTAAGTGTATTTATTTTATTCATCAATTTAATTTTAGTTCAATCATTTGGAAAACCTCAAAGGAATTTACCGTTTCCTCATTTAACGGATTTCAAAATATCCGACATTGGCAAGCCAGTGCGAATATTTGAAGGAATTGATTACGACCAGCTGCCAAGTAACATAAGGGATGAACACAATGACTGCTACAGCGAACAATACAAATGTATTCGTTCGAGGTGAGAATGTTTTTATTTGTTAAATCTAGACCGACTATAGGTACCAAGTTCAATTGTAAATATACATTCTAGAATGAGATTACAAAAGTACCGTCAACTGTATATTACTGTAACTAGTATTAATTTTACTTCGTGGTAGATAAAACCCTACCATCTGTGTAAGTACCACATACAAATCAAATATTCTATCACAAAATACTTAATATTGTTGTGTTGCGGTTTGAAGGGTGAGTGAGCCAGTGTGATTACACAGTAAGTGGAGCGTAAGCGATATAAGGGATGGTTAATATTTTTTTCAGTGCGAATTTCCATGTGCGGTGGTGGTCACTGAGCATATACTGGTGGTAGAGCTTTGTGCAAGCTCGTCTGGGTAGGTACCACCCACTCATCAGATATTCTACCGCAAAACAGCAATACTTGATATTGTTGTGTTCCGGTTTGAAGGGTGAGTGAGCCAGTGTAATTACGGGCACAAGGGACATAAAATCTTAGTTCCCAAGGTTGGTGGCGCATTGGCTATAAGCGATGGTTGACATTTCTTACAATGCCAATGTCTAAGGGCGTTTGGTGACCACTTACCATCAGGTGGCCCATATGCTCGTCCACCTTCCTATGCTATAAAAAAAATAATTAAATAGCCCATTTGGTCTGCCTACCTATTATAAACAAAAAAATAATTATTTATATTTCAGAACACAACACTCCCCAGTCTGTGGTTACGATTTAAGGAACAAAACCTTTAAAAAATACTTCAGTCAATGCCTACTTAATTTTCACAATTGCAAATTGATGATGGCATCCGGAAGAGGAATGCATGGAAGCGATTTTAAGGATCGTATGTATATATTCGATTTCTTTTGATTTTATTAGCTTGATACACATGTGACCGAATAACGTCCAATACATGGTTTCTACGTGACGTTTTATTCATCGCTGAACACGAGAGCAGTCGCTAGAGCTGGTTGCCCTGATTCGGTCTTTGGTTAAGGTTGGAGTGTTCTATTTATAAAATTATTTCCGATCATATTTCCAAACATTATGTTCACAATAAATCATGTATGACGTCACTTTTTTAAAACATTTTATGCATATTTTGTTCAATTTATAAATGTTGTAACATATGTTACTCTCCCACGAGCCAAGGAAAATTGACAAGCCAAGGAACCGTGCCACTACTAGTTATTACCACGGTACAATCTACTCACGCATTATTGTAATGTCAATGTATAGACGTGTTCCGGTTTGAATTGTGAGTCAGATGATCACAGGTATCAGGATCAGATGTATCAACATAGATGCAGAAATAGGTTTTTATTGTTTGTACTCAGAAATGTAATCGGATTAATGATTAACGATTACTAATACAATGTATTGTAATCATCAATCATGATTACATATTAAGTTATACTTAAAACGGAAAAATAATTATCCTTAACCTTTTTTTCAGGTATAATTTTTTTCATGGGCGAAGGTTACACATGTCAAATATATTTTCGTAGTAATCATGAAACTACAGAAATTTCAACAAAATAATAGTTATTGGTTGAACTGACACAAATACTTGTTCTGTGTCATAAGAAAATTGTTATATTTATCTAAATAGATATATAAAATAATGACTGACTGACATATTAACGAACAGGCCAATCTACTGGTGCTAGCCCCAAGACCATGAAAATTTGCATACAGATTCTTTTTACAGAGTAGGTTAGCACTAAGATAGAATTATTACATTTAATCCCTTTAAGGGCATGAAAGTTTGTATGAAAATCTTTAATTTTTTAAGAAAGAGCAATAGAAATTGGTATTAAGCGATAATGAATTATAACGTGGGTACAGCCATGAGTAAAGCAGTAGCTTATAATAAATTATAAAATACAAGTAAATTAATAGCATGTAAATGATATGCTCGTATAGCTTCCTCGCCTTTTAAAGAGAGGCTTGGAGATTATTCCACCGCTCTGCTTCAATTCGGATTGATTAATATGCAGACAATAGAACGAGTAGTTAAGCGGTATGTTACCGTTTGAATACCTTTGCTTCATCATAATGGATAAGGCATTTGTCCAGCATTAGGCTACTTTACATGCTAACACAGAACAAAGAATTACAAAGAAACGACCAAGAACACTTTAAAAAACGAATATTTATCGATGTCCTAATAATCAATGTCAATGTGTTTTGTGAAGTGTTTCCGTTGTTTCGGAATGTGTATCGTATCTATACATAATCATATGACGATAAATTATAATTTTACTATCTTGTTTTGTTTTTCGTATAGTAAACTATATTTATATTAAAAAATGCACAAAAAAGGTTTTATATAATTAATAACAGCCCAATTAATTATGACAGTCAAATTACGATGAAAGTGCTGGAAACATTTTCCTGTTGAATCGCAATTCTGATTGTCTGCGCGTAAATTGAATCCTCCTATCGCTAATGGGGGTAATAAGACGTTAAATCTAACATTTTTTGCTTAATACTCCACGTGTTTGTCAGGAAGATATAATTTGAATTTATAATAGAGTATTTACCTCCTGTACCCACTTAAGTATTTTCCGATATAGCTGTAGCATTTATAGTATAATACATTTCAAGTAAGGTAACAGGCTGTTGATATCCTACTGATAAATGAATCCTTCCTTTCATTCAAATGATTATTTCATCATGGTGCTCTAATGTTCGTATATATTTGATAGATCAGCACCATTTTTAAGTTTAATAAGAAGGAGAATAAGTTTTACTGTAATAACGTACCTATTAACATTATCAAAATAAATAAAAAATGTTATTACGTGTATATTTTACACAGTCCCAATGCTGGGCTAAGGCCTCCTCTCCCTTTTTGAGGAGAAGGTATGGAGCTTATTCCACCACGCTGCTCCATTGCGGGTTCGTGGATTACATATGTGGCAGAATTTGAGTGAAATTAGACACATGCAGGTTTCCTCACGATGTTATCCTTCACCATCAAGCACGAGATGAATTATAAACACAAATTAAGCACATGAAAATTCAGTTGTGTTTGCCCGGGTTTGAACCCACGATCATCGGTTAAGACGCGTTCTAACCACTGGGCCATCTCGGCTATATGGTATATAGACAGATATTTGAACCAGTGAAGAAAACGCGGGCGTGGTGTACGATTCATTAACAAGGTATGGACGAATAGATCGGTTAGCAAATGTTTATTTGCGTTTCTAGTGAATGTGTAAACAAATCATTCAATCTTTATGGTGCATTCGTTCACTCACCGCAGACTTCCAAGCGTCAGCCGTGGCGCTGATATGTTGATGTTCCTGTAAAAATGATAAACAATGTTAATAATAATATAGAAAACATAATGAGATACTAAGAATATTACAAAGGATTGTTTAAACACCGTGACACGAGATTTTTATATATTAGATTTTTTAAATTAATTACGTTAATAATGAAAAAAAATCATTTGATAAGAAGAGGTGAAAAAGGGAATAAGCTTTTTTGTCTTTTTATAATAATATAGATTTATATATTGTTATTTACTATGATTGGCTAGACTAAAGTATTTGTAATTAAACACACAATCACTGGCACGCGCACACAGGCTTATAAATGTCTTAACTTGGGAAGCGGCAATTTTGATAAACGCTCTTAAATGACATCCGATAATGAGCTTATAAGCCGATTAGTTGATATTGATACAGCGGTTTTAATTTATAAATGGTTTGTTTTGTATATATTTAGACTTTTGGATAATCGTAACTTATCTAGAGTGAATATTAGATTTACTGGTGATAGGGCTTTGTACAAGCTCTGGGTACCTGGGTACCACCCACTCATCAGATATTCTTCCGTAAACAGCGGTACTTGATATTGTTGTGTTCCCGTTTGAAGGGTGAGTGAGCCAGTGTAATTACAGGCACAAGGTGTTCCTTGTGCCTGTAATTACACTGGCTTAACACCAGTACATAACATCTTAGTTCCGAAGGTTGGTGGCGCATTGGCGATGTAAGCGATGGTTAACGTTTCTTACAATGCCAATGGCTATGGACGTTGGTGATCACTTACCATCAGGTGCCCTACATGCTCGTCCGCCTCAATATACTATAAAAAAAAGATAAATATTTTATAGTCAAGAAGAACGAAGTTATTATTTATAATATATATGCATATAAATTTGTCCTGACTGAACTGTAAGCGCACAGCCAAATTTAATCTAGAAATTATTTGAAACAGGTTTATTTTATAACGTAAATTTTCTGAAATTTGATCTATAAAGGAGGGTTATTTTTTACGAACTTTACTAGTTTGTAATCAGGACGGGTAATTAGTATTAATAAATATAACTAATTAAATATGAGATTAATCAAAACAAGTAATTTTATATATTTACAAAGGGATCTTTCAAATTCAGATGAATTAAATATAATAATTTACTATGTTTGTGTATAAAAATTATATTACTCAGATTAAAGCTGGAATCTTAATTTCTTTTAGAAATAAGTCTTCCATTGTAACACAATTTTCATCATAACAAAAAATCTTCAGAAAATGTTTTTTTTTTTCCTGTTATGGGTAGGCAGATAGACAAATGGAATACCTAATATTAAGCTACCGCCCATAAACATTGGTAATGTAAGAAATTTTAACCTACAACGCGAATGCGCCACCAACCTTGAGAACTAAGATGTTATGTCCCTTGTGCCTATACTCTGACTGGTAAAGTAAAAGATATTCTTTTTTATTAACTGTGATGTACTGAACATTCGAATAACAATAAGTCAACTCAATTTCGTCACATTTTCACGTATTCAAAGGAACATTTATTTAATTATTCACATTTTTATACAACCGTTTTCAACATAGTCAAACAGCTAACACAGTGCATTTATATCACATCGTTAACAATTAAGGCAATTATGTCCGTGCTTGCGAATTCCGTATAATTGTAATTACACTGAGGAAGCAAACATATCTTCAAGCGTGTTATGTATTTCATTACATCTTCTTTATTTAAAAATTGTAATGATAATTGTCTAAGAAATAATATTTTTAACTTAATTTGGCTTTTTGTTTACCAATTAATTAAAAGTAATCTATCTATACATATAATAAAAATGTAACTAATCGCGTAGTTGCAGGTTGGTAGAATACACATGTGGCTGAATTTCAATGAAATTAGACACATGCAGGTTTCCTCACGATGTTTTCCTTCACCGTCAAGCACGAGATGAATAATAAACATAAATTAAGCACATGAAAATTCAGTGGTGCTTGCCCGGTTTTGAATCCACGATCACAAGTTAAGATTCACGCGTTCTTACCACTAGGCCATCTCGGCTATATTGTTAACAGAAATGTTAATTGCAGAAACTTTTAGGAACAGTTCAGAACTCCTCCCCATAAGATGAATCCGGAACAAAATGTAAGAAGATCGGACACATTGAATGACAACTGTCTGTAGCTAGAACTATTTATAGTTCCATTGAAACTTTAATTATCAATATATCAATTTTCAACGATATCGATCAATTGATTTCAATCGTCATACTAACGTTTGAAATTTAAATCAATAAATATAGAAGAACAGATCCAAAGAAAAAACATACATATTATTTTATATAAATTCAGTAAATTTCCTTAACACAAACAGAAGACATAACTGGAGTAAAACAGGAGCTATCAACTTCTTTCTTCTTTCTGCTCTTACCGCACAACGTGGGGTTGACACAGCATGTATTTTCCTGCCACTTCTTTCTGTCACTCGTTATCACAGTACTTACCCCTTTCATACACATATCCTTTCTTACGCAATCCATCCGCACTTTCTTCAGCCTCCCTCGTCCTCTATATCCTTGATGGATACGCACTCATACTCATCACCCTTCTAGTAACATGTTTTTTATCCCTCTTCGTCATATGCCCATACCACGCTAATCTATTACTCTTCAACTTTTCATGTATTGTTCCTACTTTCAGACTTCCTCTGATAAATACTCGTTTGTTATCTTATCTATTCTAGTTACACCGCACATCCCTCTTAACATTCGCATCTCTGCCACATGCTTCCCTTTGATCTTCAAGAGCATTCGTGGGTCACGAATGGTCCCAGAGACCTGTCACCATTTCAACTACGAACATATCTTGCAAAATTAGAAAATTTAAGTGGCAAAGCTGGTGGTGTGAGAACTAAAGGCCGTTGGAGTTGACGAGTCCTAAAGTGGAAACTACGCATCAGCTAATGTCATTTTTTTATAGTATTGGTAGGCGGACGGGCAAATGGGCCATGTTAATTGGTTACCACCGCTGAACGAAGTCGTGGACACCAGCTAGTATACGATGAGACAGGATATAAAAACAAACAGGGCAAAGCTAAATAAAACCGTTTAAAATATTACTTGTCTTACATTCCTGTACATGAACATGAACTGTAAAGCTGAGGACGTAATATCTACAAGAGACGACAAACGAAAATTCCACTGGAGCTTTGAAGTAATTCTTAGAAAAAGTGTTTTATCAGATACACAAAGATTTATATTGTCTAACTTCAACTCGAGACAATGGTATTATATATATGTACGTACCTTTGTTTTAGTAGTTTACAAAATAAAGTAACTATTTGGAAACAATATTATATTGTATATATATATTATATTCATCCAAAATGTAGGCGTCCTCACGCTGTTTTCCTTCACTATCGAACACGAGATGAATTATAAGCACAAATTAGGCATATGAAAATTCTTAAGCATTTGCATTTTATTTACATTTTCAACTTTATGGTCCCCTTTTATCGATCTTCAGAGAATTGACACAACCCTGACATCCATATTGAAAAAGCTTCAACATTGTTACGGTTAACAATAGCTTAGTATTTAATTATTACAAGTAACAAAAACAATACCATACTATATACAGCGGGCGACAGTGAAAATATTGACAAACCATTTTAGTGCTTAAGCCTAGGGCATATTATCCATATTTCCATGTCGATAGCATAAAATTTATAGCTATATGTGTCATCATTATCGTTACTGAAATCTTTTCTCGTAACAATGATCTGTTGAAACATCGCCAGATCCATTATGAGAGTCGTTAAATTATTTCGTATCGTTTGTTGCTCATGAGTGGAAAGTATGAAAGGGCTGGGAACGATATTACATGCGGTCAGTTATTTATATATGCGAATTTAAATAGCCCTTCTCCGTATGTATATATGATTTACTAGAAAACAATTTACCTGATAATATTACAACTTCCGAGCTACAAGGTTCACTTCTTGGCTCAAGCACTTCCCCAAAAATACTGTGATGTCTGTGTGCTTAGTTAACTTGATATTATAATCGACATCAAAATCGATTAAGTTGTGGAATAGAATAAAGGGTTCTTGTTGAAATTATTCATTAAACCAAGCGAAAATGGCACAGTGGCCAAGCACAGTAATAATATAATAGGTATTTAAAATATTCTTTGCTATTTAAAGATTGTCAAACAAAGGATTAATAGCTTGAAAGATTGCATCTTGTTCCCATAGTTAATAAAATTAATTCCATCAACGACTAAACTCAAACTCGGTTTCCTACAAATATAAGAGTGTATCACTAACTCCGATGGAACAATCAACAAACAGTTTTGAACCCAATCTAAAAATTTGCATAAAAACACACCCGGAATATTTGAACTTATCAAAATTGGTGCTAACAAGGGCTATTATGGAACGTATTTCCGCTGAGCTAACTTTGATGAAATTAAACTAATAAAGAGCATCCGGCGTCGTGCGGGCGATATTAAATCATCTCCGATTTTCCTTGATGAACACACTTTGTCAGAGAAACTTAAGTATTTGCAATTGATGAAATTTTTACAGTTGCTCGGTTAATGGAGGAATTAGCATAAATAATTATTACTTTTTTATATTACAGGTAGGCGGACAGGCAAATACCACCTGATGGTAAGTGGTCGCCTCCAAGGGGCCGCCAATCTTAGAAACTAAGTTGTTATGGCTTACTCAGCCTTCAAACCGGAAAGCAACAATACTAAGTATACAAAGCAAAAGACTTTACCAACTTATTACAACTTTCTAGACTTAGTAGATTTGAATGCGCATTAATTGTATTAAATTGGAAAAAGAGCTTGTTTAATATGATTCATAAGATTGAAATATTTAATATTAAGTATGGCTTAAAGCTTAGTAATTTTATTATTTTGCTAAGAGCCTTAAGCAGTATTGGATATAACATATTGGATAAAATATTACCCAATGTTTTGAGTGTGACTTCCCAGATATGTAACGTTGTAAGGTTTTTTTGTAAAATACATCGTAGTTTTCCACCAATCCAAACAATATTTTACCTTATCTCAATTGCTTTTAGTTTCTAAAATATGTTTATCAATCTTTATTCACATATAAATATTATACGTAGTATATTAATTTAATTTATCTCATTTTTTGGATTAACAAAATATCTTTTCCATTATAATTTATATCTTTCATACAATTCATTAGTGAAAAAGTAATCAAATATCTCTGAATACTATCTAAAGTACTCCGGACGAATACGCTGACAGCGCAAACGAGTTCTCGACTGAATTAAAAACTACAGAGTAATTGGAGCGCAGATGTTTCAAATATTATGGAGTATATAAATATTTTTGTATAGGTAGACACTTTTTTTTAATAATAATAATCATTTATTTGCATGAAAATTGCATGAATGCTTCAATCAAAGCGTTTATCTCAACCGGTCGCAGTAATTAATTTAATTAAATAAGTTAGAATCAAAAATCAAAGTACTTTATTCAATACAGAACCATTACACTAACATATTGATATTCAAATGAGAAACTGAGAAACCGGTTCGCAAAAGAAACACCCTGACCTGAGAAGAACCGGCGAAATTATTTTTTGATGTTTGATATTGCATATTATTTATCTTTATAATTATCAGGGAGTGTTGTTTTATTATCTGCCGCACTTTATTGCTATTTATTATTATTATTATCATAATAACATTCATTTTTTTTTAATGTTTTGTTTTATATATTATATATGTATGTTAATGTATATATTATTTAGTTATATGTATGTATATTTAGCTATAATACTGTATATATACATTTATATTTATTTAAAAAATAAAAATTGAGATGATTAGCACACCTCTTTACCGCTTTATTTATTTATTTATTTCATGTCCTTCACCCAAAGGTTGTCTGGAAGAGATCGCTCTTTTAGCGATAAGACCGCCTTTTGTACAAAATAGTTTTCGTTTTTTTTGTGTTTGTATTTAAAATGGTTCTGTAACTCTTTTGGTGTACAATAAAGCATATTCTATTCTATTCTATTTGATAGAAGCTCTCACGTTTTTTTGTGCATTTCTAATTTTTCTTGTTCTCAATTGAGCCGAAATTCGTCAGCAGCATTGCAGGTTGAATTTGGTGCTAGCACAACTGAGTTTGAACATTTTTAATATGTATTTATAATTTCACCTCGTTTTAAGACTTGGTTGGGCTTGTGCGAGCCTGCAAGCCTGTCTGAGTATTTACAAAACTCATCACATATTCAACCACCAAACATAGTTCGAAATATAGATTCTACCGAGAAGGCAAGAAAGGAAGAACACTTTTTTACAGTAAAAAAACGAATGTTATAATATACAATTATATTTTATTTAAACATAAACGAATACTAATTTCAAAATACCCATAATTTATATAATCCTGTACAGTACAATGAGATTTATTTATTAAAAATAAGCAACAGGCAGACAGCATTGAACCAACTTATGTGTATAACGCAATTGAGCTTCCAAACTTTTATTCATTCCCTCTTTTCGCAAATTAATGTTTTATTTCGTTGTAATTTGTAAATCTGAAATATTTATTCAAAACATTATAAGTAAATTGATTCAAAATTGTATAACTAAGGTTAACATAATAAAAAAGATTCGTAATTCGTCTGCGAAACCTTTAAATCTTATTTATAAGTTTATAGAAATATAAATTGGTTGAATGAAGTGTTTCTTGAGTTTTCGCCAGCGTTTATATAACTAAAATACTAGTGATTTTTTAAACATAAATCTTAATATAGTTAATAAAAGCTTCTTAGTAGGGTGAGTGAGCTAGTGTCACTACAGGCAAAAGGGAAGTAACATTTTAGTTCACAGGGTTGGTGGCGCATTGGCGATGTAAGGATCGGTTAATATTTCTTTCGGCGCCAAGCTGGTGGTGACAACTTACCATCATGTGGTTCATTAACCGTACTTCCTATTTCATAAAAAAAAACAGAACAATTTCTGTCGGTTTTGTTAGTGCACTATAAATACCGATAAAATAATTATTCTTCTGGCTTCTGTCGTTTCATGTTCGTTTTACAAAAATTCACATAAAAATTATACATTACATATTTAGTCAGAGTCTATCGAAACTAATGCTGGGCCGACTGTACTTTCAAACAGCGGTATTATGTATTGATATATTATGAATTTCCAGTACAAATAATGTTTGAGACAGTGTAATTACAAGCACATACAAGTCTTTGATCCCAAAATTATAGGCGGTTTAGCGATACAGAGAAGTGTTTTTGTTCTTGCACCCAGAAAGAAATAGGCACCAAATTCCTGTGTTACAATTATATGATAGATATTTTTAACTTGTAAATCAATACATTTAATTTAAATAAGACACGTTATATATGATTATTTAAACTATAAAAAATTGAAGTTATTGCTTATTGGCGTTCAGCAGAATTAAATTATATACATTTTATTTTTTTGATTGATAACTTTGTATTTGAAATATAAATAAAATAACAATTTTTAAGCTTTTAAGCTTTACATTTAATGTGATCATAAAAGTGATTCAAAATTACTCGTAAAAGCCTATTTGAATAAAGTGTATTTTAATTTTGATTCCTAATATAAATTAAAAATTAAAAGTAAAGAGGTTGTTTAAATACTAAGCTAGCAATAAATTCTAAGCTTTGAAAATTAATGATCTGTTTTCAAGTATAAAATAAAAGAATATGGAACAGACGAAGGCATTGGTATAAGAATATAATATTATTTTCAAAGTTGTGCGTTTTTTATGAATACAATTTGTTCTTAACTTTTAGAGGTTACTGTTTATTAATTGTTTAATTTCTATTAGTAGTTTTTTATTTAATTATTCATAATATTTAATTATCATTTTGCATCCACTACATATATTTTATCCTGAACTAGTTTTTCGAACGTACGTTAGAGGTGGGATGAAAGGAATATAGAAACATACGTCCTTTCTTGGGATTGCCTCATATCAAATCTCATCAAAATTGTTTTACTGATTTGGCCACGAAAGCGTAACAGACAGACAAACAGACATACTATCGCATTAATAGCATTAGTATATAGCTCTAGTTACTGTTATTATTTTCTTAAATATATATAAACAAATGAATTGTCTGAATTAATATGTACAAGAAAATTTCGGAGTAAATTACATCGAAACATTTAGATCCCCGCTACGTTAATAATAGCCAATTATACTATTAGATTCAATAAGATCACAGTGCGAGCCAATGTTTGGCATTAATCAAGCAATTACGCGTCACCGATCAGCTGTGCCAAAGTCATGACGCCAATTATTTCAACTCAAACAATTCTAGTCATACAAAACTATTCGCATACATAAAATATCGCATTGTTTACAATTAAGAAACATTAATGTATTTTATATATTTTCTTTTATTGTTTAGAGCAATATTAATTTTTTTTTTAATTTTAATTTCTATACAATCGTGTTGTTCATGCCTTAGCGAACATTTTGTATGTGTGTTTTTGTATGTCTTCATGTAATATCATTAGAGACGTAAAGCCTGTAAATGTTCCACAGCCTCCTCTCTTCCTCCATAGTTCAGAGCTTATTCCATCACGTTCCCTTGCAGTGGATACGTGGAACTTCATACAACCCATGCAGGTTTCCTCATAATGTCTTCCTTCACTGCCGAGAATGAAATGATCATTTACTTCGGTAGTAGTAAAAAAAATATACATATATCCAATTACAAAAGAGAAAATTAGTTAATTTGTTGTAAAAAGTAATTAAATAATTGTAATATTTCTTCTGAACTAATTTGCAACATTTTTTCAATGTTCATGTAGAATCTACAATGAAATAAATTCTAACTAATATCATGATAGCGAAAATTAGTTTGTTTGTATGTTTTACAAAGTAAAAAACCTGGGCTAAGACCACCTTTCCTTTTAAGAAGAAAATTTGGAGCTTCTTCCACCATGCTTCAATGTGGGTTAGTGGATACACAAGATTTTCACCCGATACAGTATGTATGTTTCCTAATCATGTTTTTCCTCACTGCCAAACATGAGATGAATTATTATATAAGCTTAAATTAATTACATGAGAATTCAGTGGTTCTTGATCGGGTTTAATCCCGCAATCTTCGGTTAAGGACCACGTGTTCTAGCTACTGGAATGGGGGGGTCTTTAAGTAGACGATAACAGCCCAATTAACCATCCCTATCTATCCATTGTACATGCACCACCAACCTTCGAAACTAAAATTTAAACGGGAACATAACAATACTAAGTATTGTTGCTTGTCTGATAAGTGGTTGGTACCTACCCAGATGGGTTTTCACGAAGCCCTACCACGAAGTGCACGAAAACTCATTTCTTCGTGCTTGAATTATAGCCCGTGATGTTCTTTGGTCAAAGTGAAATCATCTCATCTCTTTCTTCTCTTTAAAAAGCCGAGATGGCCCAGTGGTAAGAACATGTGAATCTTAACCGATGATCGTGGGTTCAAACCCGGGCAAGCACCACTGAATTTTCATGTGCTTAATTTGTGATTATAATTCATCTCGTGCTTTACGGTGAAGGAAAACATCGTGAGGAAACCTGCATGTGTCTAATTTCACTGAAATTCTGCCACATGTGTATTCCACCAACCCGCATTGGAGCAGCGTGGTGGAATAAGCTCCAAACCTTCTCCTCAAAAAGAGGAGAGGAGGCCTTTAGCCCAGCAGTGGGACATTCACAGGCTGTTACGGTGTTACGGTTACGGATGTTCTTTAGTATGATAATATGACAATATTAACTTTACTCTAAAATTCAACAAAGTAATAGAATTTTTACCCCTTTATTAAACTTCTTTTAGACTTTGAATATCATTTGTATATTTGAATAAATGAATACTGTTTGCTAATTTTTGTCCTCTTTCATTATGTCAATAGCGAGCACTCCGTGACCTCGTTTGCTTAGTTGGACTACGAGCAGACATTTTCGACTATTTTTGTTACTCTTCCGTTTTTGGGATTAATATGTCTCTGACCTATAAGATCAATGCAAAAAATAATTATATGCATCGCTTATTTAATGACTGTTTAAACAAAGCATACATTACATTATTAAAGCATAAAACATGCCTTTAGAGTGAATTTTAAATATTTTAGTATTTTGTAAGATTTACTTAATCTTATATTAATTATGTATTTGCAAATCTTTAAGTAAATTCTGTATCTATTTTATTTTTAGATTTAATTTGATTCCATGTCTCCAATGATAGCAAATACTCTTTCAACAGCAACCATTTTTTTAATTGGTTGATTAATTATATTTGACCCAATTTATTATTGGAATGTTAAGAACTTGAATTCCAATAAGTATATACATACATCACATGCTTAGACATTAGCTATCTAGTTGCTGAGGAATTCTTTTATCTTTCTGAGTGAGAATTCAGAAAACGTATTCGAAACAACAAGATAGCAACGTTTAAAATGCAATCTAAAGAAACTTCGGGGAAATATTTTATCTTTAAGTACATAAATAGTTTCATAGTTTTCAAAGATATTTCATAAAAAGCTTTTATTAATTATCCAAGTAATCAGCTATTATTCGCTAAGCTCAGCTACCATAAAAGGTTTTATCTAATAATAAGTGGTAACTTTATATTTAATCCTATAAAGCGACACATAAGTGCTCGTTAAAACCTCAATGAAAAGAGTTTATTTTGAATGAATATTTACCTATATACTAAGTGTTATGGCGATCGTTGAATAGTGGAGAAGTTAAAATGCTAAAGCGCTTTTTAACAAAGACTATTCCATGATGCGCCGAGATGGCCCAGTGGTAAGAACGCGTGAATCTCAACCGATGATCGTGGATCATGTCCTTAATTTGTGATTAAAATTCATCTCGTGCTTTACGGTGAAGGAAAACATCGCGAGGAAACCTGCATTTGTCGGATGAAGATCTATCACTTGTGTTTCAAACAGGAAGGCAAGCAGTGAAATAATTAGAAGCGGTATATGTATGTTTTTGTTACAAGAAGTTTTTTTCTAGATCTCTCTTTACAGATTACTAGAGACAATTTATCCATGTGTTCGTATTTTCTGTTTTCCCGTTACGTGACGTCACGGCCCTTATTATTTGTTAGCAAGACACTCACGAAACTTTGCGTGGAATTTATCTCATTAGTGAATAATCGGCTTTATTTCACCATAACTTGTTAGTTCAGCGGATATCGTGACAGACACGAAGAGTACCCGTACAACAGAGGTTTTATTTATTTTATTTTATCAAATAGGATGCCAACGTTATATATTTAGAAAAAAAACATTTGTTATTGCACGTATTAAAATATTTAAAGTAAATATCAATTATAAGCTCAAAAAAAATTTAAGTGACGAAAAAAGAAGAAACATAATAGTTATAAGCCAAATATATTATTTTAATTTTGATATTGTTAATCTATTTATATATATTTAATTTTTTGCTTATAATAAGTCTCGTTATTGGTGCTTAAGGAAATGTAGTTTAATCGGAAATCCTGATTATGTAATTAAATTATGCTAAATTTGTATCTGTCACTAAATAATAATAATAATTAATTAATCCTCGCGCCCAAACATGAGACAAATTTTACACTTATAATTCCTATTTACATACACCAAAATGCGAGGTTCTTACTTTATTTGAACTCGAAATCTATAGTTTAGGTTTATATGATTAACTACTGGGCTATATCGACTCAGGCTAAGTGTAATACACTTCACAATTAAAAAGTGTAGCCTGAAAATTAAGACAAAATTCAATATTTCCTTTTTATTTAATCTAGTTTCTGCCCACGGATTCGCCCATGTTTGAGGTACAAAACAGAATATTCTGTGCCCTCGATAACGTGTATGCAAAATTTCAGGTTGATGTGAAAGTATAACAAACAAACAAGCTCACTTTCGCATTTATAATATTAGTAAGGATGCAAAAGTACGTGTTTCTGACGGCATTAAATGCAAAATTATGTAACGTTATGAAATTCTTACATCGTCTCTCGGCTCTGTTGTCTCAATTGCTCTTGATATTAGATGAAATATAATATCTCCAGAAATTGCATTGTCATATTAAAGCGACTCATCATTTTCTCCGAGACTCTATTGAAATTTATTTCCATCTTGTAAAACGAACTGCCACAAACTTTATTATAGTGGACTCAAAGGCTTGCAATAGTCAGAATTTTAGCATGAGCTATAAATAAATTGTAAAATATTGATTCTGTTTACGCTAATAATTAATTTTCTTTTATAAATAAATAATATTAGATATAAATGTGTTTGTTTTTTTTTATACATTATGTTAAAGATCGGCGGAGGGGCAAATAGACCACTTTATTGTAAACGATCACCACTGCCCGTAGACATAGGCGATGTAAGAAAAATTAACCATTACTTACATCGCGCTACCAACCTTGGGAACTAAGATGTTCCTTTTGCCTGTAGTTACACTGGCTCCTTCACCCTTCAAACCAGAACGAAATAATACAAAGTATTGCTGTTTGGCGGTAGAATATCTAATGAGCGGGTTGTATCTTTTCAGACGTGCTTGCACAAATCATCCTTACCATACAATTGATTTACCTTTTTAAATATTTTATTAGACACATTAATAATAGCATTCATAAAATGTATTTAAAAGGAGACAGAAGGGAGCAAATAACATGATTCCTTGATTTTTCGTACACTATACAATGGTCCTCATTATTTGTACTTACATTAAAAGAACTATTACTAAAATAAATGATGTAACAATTAAATTAAAGGACGGAAGCTGAGCTAAATACTATGACATATATTGTACACAGTGCTGATTTCAGCTTGCTCCTTACTTGTAAAAATTACAAAATAGAGCCAACATTTAAAAGATAATCAAATTAATAATAAAAAAGTTAAATAACTGCGCAGGAGATTTGATAGTGTGAAATATATGTGCTCTCTCTATTGCTTTAGTTGTTATATTCCGATGAGACCACGATCCAACATGATCGTAGAGACTTCAGGCACTAGGCCAACGGCTTTACGTGATTTCGAAAAGCAACTTAAAACTCCGAAATGCTACTGCGAATTTCGACAGAAAAATGCAATAACTTTTCATTGGCCCATTTCTATCTTGTATCTAACTACCGCAAACGAACGAGACAATTTAAATAATAATATTATATACCTTATAACAGGTTTATAACTATTTATACCAAAATATATTAAGATTAAATCTATGTCATATTAAAGGGATACAGAAATGTCGGTCCAACGCTTATCGACATATTGATTGGTATTTCTGTGAAACCATTGAACTGATTACAATAGAGGCATAGCGGCGGGAATTATGTAGCAGGACTATTAAATTAATTTACGTAGAAAATTATGTAATGTGATATGATGATATGTTATAATTTTCTAAATTTTATGATAATATCTTAAATATTTAAGTTATATATATATATATATATATATATACATTCTTGTTTGTAACTAGATTTTAAATAATAGATGTGCCCGTCAACATTCCTTATTTAAATTTAAAATAAACGGATATACCTGATTTAAAAAAAGGCCAGGGATATTGAGTATTGTTTCTACCGAGACAGACTTGCCCAAAACCCTACCATCAAGTTTTTTCCTCATAACCTTAAAATTTTTGTTTGAAGAACACCAAACATTTTGAAAAGATAATCTTGCCATGTGATGTAACGCTACCAAAGGTTTTGGAAAAACGGCCAAAAACTCTGTAGTTAATCTTTTCAATTTAAATCACATAGAAATGTTAATTTCATCATCATCATCATTGACGAGCCGGTTGGCGTGGTTGGTAGAACACTTGCCTTTCACGCCGAAGGTTGTGGGTTCGATTCCCACCCAGGACAGACATTTGTGTGCATGAACATGTCTGTTTGTCCTGAGTCTGGGTGTAATTATCTATATAAGTATGTATTTACAAAAGAAAAGTAGTATATGTAGTATATCAGTTGTCTGGTTTCCATAGCACAAGCTTTGTACAAGCTTAATTTGGGATCGGATGGCCGTGTGTGAAAAATGTACCAGGATATTATTATTATTATTATCATAACCCTTTTCGCGTCCACTGCTGGACATAGGTCTCTCCAATGGCACGCCACTGAGCTCGATTTTCAGTTCTAAATCTCCAACCGCTGCCAACCACCTTGCGTATATCGTCACTCCACCTAGCTGAAGGGCATCCTACGCTACGTTTGCCAAGGCGTGGTCTCCACACCAGAACGTGTCTACTCCAACGGTCGTCGGTTCTGCGACATATGTGTCCAGCCCACTGCCACTTCAGCTTACTAATCCTTTGGGCTATGTCGATAACCTTGGTTATCTGTCGGATCACCACATTAGGGATTCGATCCTTCAAAGAAACTCCGAGCATAGCCCTCTCCATAGCTCGCTGAGCGACCTTAAAATGGTGGACCAAACGCACTGTTAGTGTCCACGTCTCGGCTCCGTAGGTCATAACCGGTAAGACGCACTCGTTGAAGACTTTTGTACTCAAGCATTGCGGTATTCGTGACGAAAAGACTTGACCGAGTTTTCTATACGCTGCCCAGCCCAGCTGTACTCTTCTTGCGCTTCCCCTCGAAATTGTTTCGACCCAACTGCAAAGTTTGCCCAAGGTACATACTCCTGAACAACTTCAAGAGGAACTCCGTAAAGAGCTATTGGTTCCGGACTGAAGTGTTCATTGATCATTATCTTGGTTTTCTCCAAGTTTATCCAGAGACCAATTCGAGCTGAAGAATCAACCAGGCTGCTCAGCATATATTGCATGTCCTGCACAGCTTCTGCCACGATGACGATATCGCCTGCAAATCTCAAGTGCGAGAGGTACTCGCCGTTTATGTTTATGCCCCGCCCTTCCCAGTGCAGCGTCTTGAACAAATCCTCTAATGCATTAGTGAATAAAATTCGGTGAAATGACATCCCCTTGTCTCACTCCTCGATGCAAGAGGATAGGGTCAGACTGCTGATTCTGTACTTTGACGGTCATAACAGCAGCGTCATACAGGCCTTACGTGTTAAATGTTAATTTGGCTGTACCTATATTTAATGACAATTTATCTAAAGACTTTAAAGCTCAATGCGCTTAAATTATAAATTGATATAGCCTAATGAAATATAGAATTTAATTAATCGTAAAATTAAAGTTCGCTTGATTGAACGATTTAATCAATAAACGCGGGTAGAATATTCAATGATATCGGTTCGTTAAAGTAAATTTTGGTGAAATAAAATATGTTCTCTATTAATTTTGATTATTTTACTTTGCTTAATTACATATTTGAATAACCAACTTGGTTACTTGGGGCAGTTTGTACATTATGGGACTTAAATAAGAACTCTTTGTTACGTTATAAGTATGATTGCTGTTAATAAATATTGACAAGAAATAAGTAAAGAAACAGCCCACAAATCTCCCACAGCTGGGTAAAGGTCTCTTCTCATCTTAATATGAACGTTTTAGAGTTTATGTTATCACGCTGCCTCAATGCGAGTGGATACATGTTTAGTAGAATCACCGTAACAGCCTGTGAATGTCCCACTGGTGGGCTAAAGGCCTCCTCTCCCTTTTTGAGGAGAAGGTTTGTAGCTTATTCCACCACGCTGCTCCAATGCGGGTTGGTGGAATACACATGTTGCAGAATTTCAGTGAAATGAGACATATGCAGGTTTCCTCGCGATGTTTCCTTCACCGTAAAGCACGAGATGAATTATAATCACAAATTAGGCACATGAAAATTCAGTGATGCTTGCCCGGGTTTGAACTCACGATCTTCGGTTAAGATTCACGTGTTCTTACCACTGGGTCATCTCGGCTCGCTTAGCAGAATCCTCTGTTGTATTTCCTCCACGCTGAGCAGATATGTCTGTAGATTCATAACTATTTCAAATTTCATTAATGTCCTTTCGGCAGTTACAGCGGACCGTTACAGCGGTCAATCTCAAGGTTGTGTGCACAGTATAACTGTGCACAAGTTTTGCCGCAAACTAAAGTACACTTTTTTCTCTCTGAGATAACGAAATCGATACTACAAACAAGTAGACTTTACATTATTTTCGAGGACCAAGAGTATAACACTGCTAACGTCTTTATCAGATAATGGGAAATTCTTGACCTTAAACTGAACAACTTTAATTGGAATTTAAATCCAGAACCTCCGTGTCAATGGTCTTTCAATCTAACCACTAGACCGACGAAGCTCTTAATAAAAATAAGTTTTTATCGAAGGTATTGTAAATACAAAACCATGAACTGTAAATAGGTGCTTTGTTTTCATCTACACCTTGACAGCTTAATCTATTTGCGAAGTTACTTCCGCACGGCACTATGTTTTATAACTATTGATTACTTCGATCTTTAAATTTTAATAAGCAAGAATGTTTGAATAAGAATTAATTAAAAAAATAAAATACGTCATAAGTAATTTGCTTGCATGTATATTTCAAATAAACACTTGACAAATTTTAATTATAAGTTAAGAGGTACATATGTACATGTTACAGTTTGTAATTTAAATTAAATATGTCTAAGTCTTTTCGCTTTGCTCAAATAAGAGAGCGCTTAAAATAAACACGTATGAAGTCTTTTAGTATTCCGTATTCCCTTGGTGAAAAACTAGCTGTTAAGAGTAAAACATGTTTGTCACTAATTGTCACTAGATGGCGTTGATTCACTATTTGAAATTCCTGAATCAAAAGTTGTCTAAGTTTTTTTGTAATAGTACGTATACGTAATGTCAATGTTACAAAATTGATCAAAATTATTAAAGCACTGTGAACAGTGAATTATAGGTATTATTTCGTTCATCATTTGATTTCTCCGAGTACTTTGGGAGTAAGCACTAGCTGAACGTGCGTATGTAGTTATCGGTGGAGTCCTTACTAACTTTTAATGCGAAAGTGAGTTTAATTGTTTGCATTTTACGTCGTCGTCGAAAATCGTCGTGAAATTGGCATACAAGTTGTCAATTGTCAGGTTCAGAAAAAGAAGATAGGGTAACTAATACATATCACCGCCTTTTACACGTGAGAAATCGCTGGAAAGTATTTTTTACCGACGCTACAAATGAGATCACATTTATGTTTTAGAAATATATTATTCAATGAAAGAAGACTTGGAAGTCTGTTCTTATTGGTCTTTGCAATTTATGATAAGGCAGAACTGTGGTCATATAGAGCATTGTTTTTGTAGTATTTATTAAACTGCGTATAACATAGCATACTAGTAGCATAACTGTAAGTATTAAAAAATCGGAAACGTTCTCGACGCAACCGAAATGAAATACGTAGTCTTCCTAAGTGAAATTGACTTATATTATTTAATAATAATATGAGACACTAAACATTTTATTAAAAAATCTACTTTATTTTACAGATATAAAGCCTAATTTGCAGTGCATTCGGAACAAAACTATCCTAGCACCAGGTCGAATTGCCATTTATATTACAATTTTGGGCATGACTTTAAATTTTGTGTAAATTGATGTAGCTCTTTAATGGTAATAATCTATCCCAAAAAACACTATAAGAAACTCCAGTTTCATGAATATCAAATTCAAAATGCATTCCACAATTCCAGAATCCTCAAACAGTGAGATGTGACTATGAAAAAAATATCCTTCCTCAGACAATAACGCAGACAGTTTTGTCCCGGTTTTATTGTGATTCAGAAACTCACTTCACAATGTGGTCGCGTTCCATTTAAACTGGTACACTGTGGTTCTTATTACACAAGGAATAGAGAATATTTTTTAACGAATTACACCACTTTTGGTGACCATGTAATACAATAGTGAACTGAAGTTATTTTTTAACAAAACTACGTTCGTGTTGGTTGATTATATCAACGACACACCTTATAAATATATAAGGTTTTAAAGTTTCGTCATTCCATATGAAAGTATCCAGGTGTATCCAACTGCTAGTTAAATCTTTTTTTTTATAATCGGTGGGTGGACTTGCAAGGACCTGATAGTATATAGTCTATATCGCCTATAAACATCTGCTCAGTATGAAATATTAAACATTACCTAAATCGTCAATGCGCCACAAACCTTGGGAACTAAGAAGTTATATCCATTGTGTCTGTAATTATGTTGACTCACTTACCCTTCAAATCGGAACAGAACAATACTAAGACATTTTCTTAAGCGGTTGAATAAGTGATGGTACCTACCCAGGCAGGCTCGTCTTTAATTTGAAGCCCTTAAAAAGTAAAGGGTTATAAATTTCAAATAGCTAACTAATTTTTTTGCGAGATTAAATCGAATATATTAGAAATTATGTCAGTCCATGAAAAATATTATACCATTGATTCTTGCGTAATCTACATTCCATAGCAACATACATGTAAATTTTAGAAAATTACAATTCAAAAGTGATTCTCAAAGCTTACTTGGATAAAGTATATTTTTATTTTATTTGGATTATTTTTCTATCATTCTGTTCATGTTTGCGCAAAAATATAGGTCTACTCAATATGTTTCAAAAAAAATAAATCATCTGTTTCAAATAACAAAGCGTTGATAGTTATCTCGTTATTAAAATATTGCCTAAAATTTAACCAATAATGTTAGCATATAGCTCGCTTTGTTATTTATATTATGTTAACGATTCTTTAACCGGCGATATTCTAAATGAAACGATTTACTATTTTTGTTCAATAACAAAGGATTCTCTGAATATAATTTTTATTTTTATAACAACCATCTGTACTAAGAGCAAACGTGGTAGTAATCAAAGTTTTACTATTTTGGTTATGATCTTATTTAACGAAATTACCTTAAATAAAGAGCAGTGATTGTCTAGTGTTATTAAATGATGAATTTTCATATGCTAAATTTGTGTTTATAATTCATCACGTGCTCGGGAGTAACTACAGGCACAAGGGATACAACATCTTAGTTCCCAAGGTTGGTAGCGCATTGGCGATGTAAACGATGGTTAACATTTCCTACAATGCCAATGTTTATGGGCGTCCGCCTACCTATTCTATATAAAAAAAAACAGAAGTAGACAATGTTACATTCGCAGTATTTCGGAAAACATATAAACATATGGTGCTGCGCATGATCTCTTACTGACTGTGTCAAATAGCGTCCCATCAATTAATGAGAGTGTTATTTTATGAATCACATATTGTGCACACACATAAATTTAAAAATATATTTTGCACAGTCGATATAATTGAGCCTTTTTTTATTATTATATATTATTTTATTATATATATTGAGATTTTACCTTTGGGATGGCTCCGCTAAGTACCTACTTGAGGCCTTGGTCCGGTTGCAGCGACGTGCCGTACGCATTATTGGCGACGTAAAGGTCACAAACACCCTTGAACCTTTACAATTGCGTCGTGAGATAGCAGCACTGAGCGCTTTCTATCGACTGTATCACGGGGAGTGCTCTGAGGAATTATTCTCTCTAATTCCTGCTTCCCCCTTCCTTCTTAAGTCCACGCGAGCTGGTTCTCGATGTCACCGCCTAACTGTGACATCAATTCCATCGCGAACAAAGAAATTTGGCAACTCCTTTCTTTGTCGCACTTCCAAAAAATGGAATTCCTTACCAGCTCACGTGTTCCCCTCCTCTTACAACCCGGGTTCCTTCAAACGAGGCGTGAAGAGGCATCTTGCGGGCCGGCAAGGCGAAGGCGGCTAGTGCAGAACGTTTTTCCCGTCTGTACTGGCCGTCGTCGCGTTTGGACTCTACTACCACTTACCATCAGGTGGAGTAGAGTCATTTGCCCTCCCGGCGAATATAAAAAAAAAAAAGCCATCGTGTCATTGTGGTAGAAATCGATCATGGGGACATTATCATCTTCAATATACATACATATATTAAAAAAAACCCTTTTAAACATTATATTTTTGAGTTTGATCCCAATAAGTAAATTTCACTTATTAATATTAGACCCAACAATTTTATAAGCAAATGTTGTTAACAGAGTATACTTTACTTGGTGGTATGGCTTTGGCAAGCCCGTCTGGGTCAGTCCACTGATCACAAATCCTATCACCGAGTAGCAATATTATTATTGTTGTGTTCCGGATTCAAGGGTCAGAAGCTAGGGTAAATATAGTCTGTTCTCTAGGTTGGCGGTACATTGGTATTGCAAGTAATGTTTAATATTTCTTACAGTGCCTTTTTATTTGGGCAGTTACCACTTAGCATCAGGTAGCCTAAATGTACCAGTCCGCCTACCAGTTTTCAATTTAAAAATAAAACCTAAAATATAATTATCGTAAAGTAAGTTAAGTGGTCTGAAAACAGTTAACAAAATGAAAACGTGATATTAAACGAACGCTTCACTCGTTTACAAATGACGTTTCAAACTTAAAGCGTAGTAAAGTCACGGGAAATAGGTCAGAACATGTAATGACTTGCCCGCGAGAACATGTGGTAATTTTATGAGTTTCACATGGTGCTGATTCGTATTGTAGGCTTGAAAGCCCGTTTAATATAAAAACAGTTATGTCCTTTTTTATGTTATACGTAGGTAGACGGGCAAATAGACCATCTGAAGCGTTCACAACCGCCCATAGACATTGGCGTTGTAAGAACTATTAACCATGTCTTACATCACCTCCCTCCCTTGTGCCTGTAGTTACATACTCTAACCATTTCTGTTCGTATCTTATAGAAAAATCCCTACTAAAATATAGTCAGTTACTTTAAATATATATACATACATACATACATACATACATTACAGACATTACATTCAACTAATAAAAAATGTGTCCGTTTAATTGATGGCTAGTGAAAGTTTAAGTTTTAGTATTTATATTAAAGTAATTGTTAATAAAATAAGTATGTTTTATGTAATTTAATTATATATAACAACAAACTATATAAACATACAAAATAAACATAGTAGCGGCTGCGGAGAGAGACTTGACAGCATAGTTATGACGCGCAAAAAGATTATTCAATCAAAAACGCCTCATATTCTCTTAATCGTTTGTTAGAAAATCTTTTTTTGAACTAATCAGATTAAGCCGTTCTAATTATGCAGTTGTATAAATTATCTACCTACAAATGTCCCCTCTGAAGAAAATCCTCCTCTAATATTGTGTGTGTTGAAAGAATCTGCTGTCTCTACCGACCATTAAACAACTTGCTGAAAAAAAGCTCCAAACATTTTCAGAGTGGGACATTTATGCGCTGTTATTATACTTTTTACATATGACCATTTATCAAGACCAGTTTTGCTGATTATCCAATGTTGGCCCAATTTTACGAGCGAAAACTAATTTCACAGTTGACATTCTTTCTAGTACGAATTAAATTTGTTTTAAATTTATGCGATTAAGCTGATAGTCTGTTCTGTTTAAAGGAGATTTGAATAGGAGCTTAGTGATTGGATTTTTATCTGCCCCGGTATTTTAATTTTTTTTTATTACGATTTCTTTATGTTCTTTATAAATAAAAATGAATATTTGTATGTTTGTCCTGAATGCATTAAACTATTTATCTGATTTTGGATGAAACACCTAAAAAACCTAAAAAAAACCATAATTTTTCTCTTTATTTTTATTATTCAATACGAACGGGCAGAGCCTTATTTTAGACGTTCAAAGCATAATCAAAGCAGAACAGAAGCTCTATAAGCCAGACAGAATTAGAGTAATTAAAATAAGTATGCAACAAAAAAATAACAATTTATCTGTCTATGCGTGATAAAAACTGAATACATCGCGTTCGGATACGGATTTAATACGGTTTTCATAAATGGACGAAGTGATTCATAATTAAGGTTTCAGGGTACAATTCGTTTTTTGTAAATATTATTGTTGTCGAAGTCGGGAAGAATCATGCCGACTGGGAACTTCACTGGCGTACGGTGCGTAAACAAATAGATTTATACGTATTACCATATAAACGTTTTATGATGACATTTATTCTACCGGAAGTCGGTAAGGTTTAGCTAAATAATAAATAAATTATATAAATAAGAGGCTTGGTTCATTATTTGCTTAGAAGGAATGTGATTCAAATGCGGACACTCCACGGAGTCATGATCTGTTCAGTATAGCTACTGAAATTTTAATTATGGTTTATATATTTCATAAAATAGGAAGGAAGAATAAAACTGTTGCTCGCTGGAGGTGTTGCTTTATTTCTAGCCACGGGATTTTAAACACTGCCAACTTCCAGACTCCCAGATACTACTTGAAGATGAGATAGAATAAGATGAGATAGAATTGGTGCGGGAGAAACGACTTTACGTGTTTTTTGATTTTTTATGGTAAATGTGGATGGGTAAATGGGCCACCTGATTGTAAATAGTATCCACCATATAATGATGCCTACAATTGACGCTGTAAAAAACATTAACCGTTCCTTACATTGTCCATGCGCCACCAACCTTGGGAAAGAAGATTTCCCTTAAGAGGTTCTTTGTAACTGTAACAGCCTGTGAATGTCCCACTGCTGGGCTAAAGGCCTCCTCTCCTCTTTTTTTGAGGAGAAGGTTTGGAGCTTATTCTACCACGCTGCTCCAATGCGGATTGGTTGGTTCTTTGTACCAGAATTTATACTGGTCCACTCACCCTTCAACTAGAGCAAGTCAATACTAAGTAAGCTATTTGTTGGTAGACGATCTGACAGGTATGTGATACTTACCCAGACGAGCTTGCAATTCAACGTGTTTGCAATTCAACGTGTCAAAAGTTGGCGTTACGCTACCAAATGACTGGGCTGCTATTACGAATTTCATAATATAAACTTTTAATAACTACAATCGGTCTGATCCGGAAACAGAAACTTTAGGTTCTGCGGTCGTATAAGTTAACTATAATTAGACTTTAATGGCTAACTAGCTGTTAAACTAATGCGACAATTCCCAATTGATGTTAAGTAAAGTAGCAATCATTATTTATATGGGCATTGCACAGTAATAATATATGTTAAAGTTTCACTAACAATAATTTATGTGTCCATTTAATACATTAATATATATAATATGTATAAATTAAGAAATTTAAGCGGAAAAACTCGGACTCGCATGGAACATTATATTTGAATTTGAATCACAATCATTTGTTTTTTATTTTGCACGAGGCTTCGACAAAGTTACATGCAAATGTCGATTGCAAAATATATTTTTAATTCTAAAATAATGCTGCGAATACATTTATTACTACTAAGGTACGATCGCGGATAACTAAGTAAATATTTAGCTCTTGACTGCGACCCTATTATTTTCCAAAAATTACAAAATTTACATACTTCTATGTTAAAATAAATTACGATTGATTAGTGGCTTAGTTATGATGACGTAGCACAGATCGAGTTTTTGCATTTATAATATTAATATAGCTTAATCACACTTTAAAATAACAAACATTATTAGAAACAGTAGTTTTGTAATAAAATATATAAATTACTTGTTAGCAATAGTAATACTAGTTTAGAAGTTTGAAATAAAATAAGTTTTGTTAATAAAAAAAATGTTTTTGATAAAATAAAAAAAGGCATATAAATTATCCTACTGCTGATCAAAGCTTCCTCATCCTCTTGAGGAGATTTAGAGCTTATTCCAGCACGGTAATGTAATATAGTTTGGTGGTTACTCAGTGGCAGAATTTCATAAGACGCATGCAAAATTTAATGGTGACTGAATTAAAATCCATAATATTCTAATAATATTTACATTCTAACCATTGCGTTATTACAGATAATTTTAACCGTAACAGCTTGTAAATGTCCCACTGCTGGGCTAAAGGGCTCCTCTCACATTTTGTGGAGAAGGTTTGGAGCTTATTTCACGACGCTGCTCCAATACGGGTTGGTGGAATACACATGTGGCAGAATTTCAGTGAAATTAGACACATGCAGGTTTCCTCACGATGTTTTCCTTCACCGTCAACCACGAGATGAATTATAATCATAAATTAAGCAAATGAATTTTCAGTGGTGCTTGCCCGGGTTTGAAAGATAATTTTAAGTAGACTTCATTACGTAATTGATGTTAGTCTGTATTATATATAAATATATATATATATATATATATATATATATATATATATATATATATATATATATATATATATATATATATATATATACATATATATATATATAAACGTCTCATATTTTAGTTATATTATCATCGTCGTAAAACGTTAGAATTATTCAATACATTAACTGTATGTCTAAAATCTATTTACAATAAATATATAATAACAAATTTACTGGTGGTGGACTTTGTGCAAGCTCATCTGGGTAGGTACCACCCAGTCATCAGATATTCTATTGCAAAACAGCAGTACTTGGTACTATTGTGTTCCGGTTTGGAGGGTGAGTGAGCCAGTGTAATTACAGGCACAAGGGACATAACATCTTAGTTCCCAAGGTTGGTGGTTAACTTATTACAATGCCAATATCTATGGGCGTTGGTGACCGCATACCATCAGGTGGCTCATATGCTAGTCTACCTACCTATAATGTAAAAAAAAATTACATTGCACACCTGTTCAGCAAAGTGTATGCATATAAGACATACATATTCGAATATACAGCGTATTGTTAAAACGTAACGCGTAACCAAAACGTAAATAACATTATGTCCAAAATTAAACATGATCGTGTATATTAATGCTGAATTGATCTTTTGTTGGAATGCGCTAATCTGAACATCTTCCACGCTATTTTCCGTTTAGAAAGACTTTCTATAATTTTTTTTTAATGAATAGGAAGGCGGACGAGCATATGGGCCACCTGATGGTATCCTGATGGATCTATGTTACAGACTATTCCGACCACAACAAGACCAAACAAATAGAAAACTTTGATATCGAATTGACGAAATAACTTATATTAATTATGGATTCGTGAAAAAATGGCGTATGATTGACGGTGAAGTTGTTATCGGAACTTTGGGAGTAAAATTAAAGTGGGTATTAGGAATTAAGTGTAATAGTGTCATATTATAAACTAAGATCAAGAATTATTTTTAATGTAATATATATACGAGTATAGCAGAGCTACGTTATCTAAGGAATATAATTTATCTTATTCTTATTTTATTGGAATCCTGGTATTTAATATGTTCTCTACGTTATTAAATACCAGTGGTAGAAAATTGTGTCTACTGAATTTCTTGGCGGTTGATCACGGTGGTGAACATATAATTCAATACTGATCGCTGCTTCCATGAAACTAAACATAATATATTATTATTTAATATAACCTTTAATATAAAAATATGTCATATAACAAACAAACTTACTTTCGCATTTATAATATTAAGGATTTTAAAATAAACACTTCTCCGAAACGTGCTTCAAATTTCGATATATGTTTTATATAGGTTTAGTAGGATATTCAAAAAGACATAAAATATATGTAACTTTTCTTTGAAATACTCCATCAATTTATCAATTTCATTCATCCCTTCCTTTGTAGACATCAAGCGGAAATTATATAAATTGTCAATGGTACTCAACTTGCTATTGACTTATATCAAACACTCAATTTTAATATTAATAACGGAAAATCTTACAAAAAGCACTATTTGCAAAAAATATATTTAGCGGCTGTTTTTTTAACACTTATTTCCCTCTTAATGTCATTACTGATTTGACATTCGAAGTTAGAAGACAACATTTTTTAACTAATTATTTATAAGTAAGGTAATATTTTATTTGGGTCAATTGACAAAGTATCCTTTTCATTTGTGGACTGATTTTAATAAATATTTTTTTATTAAATAAGTATTATCGAAGGTCATATTTAGATTTGACGGTAAATCTTCCCACAAGGCTGTTAAGCTTGGAGTCTATTCTTCTAGTTTTTTTTAAGTGTGGCTTGGCTTAAAGTTACTTAAAGATTGCGACAAGAAATGATAAAATATAACATTTATTTACCACTAAAAATAGAACATTGTTCATCGCTACTTGAGATATTAATTTGCTAATTTTACCACTTCTTTTTACAAATTATTTTTCTTTAGCTGTGGTGAAAGTAATATTTAAAAATCTCATAATATTGCATACTTGTTCAAAACGTTCTGTATGTTTCTGATGCAAAAAAAATGTTCTCCAAAAAGAGACCCTCTGTTTGTTTATAATTTATTATTAACATATTACATTTTAATAATGTACGGCAAAACATTGATAGTTGCTTAGATTGTTTTCGCTGCTGACCGTACATGTCTTCCGAATCGGCTTACATATCTAATTCCAGAAAATCACTGAATCCATATACGCTGGATTTGATCCCAGACCCACATCACTTGTAAGTCAAGAGATGTCAATTCAAATCATACGCACATGCAGTGTAATACAGAAATTGTTTAGCTCGTTTTATTTAAAAGATTGTTGATGTATATGTTATTAAGTTAATATTGCAATCTGTCAAGTGATTTTATTCATAAATTATTCTATTTCATTACTATTATGTAATGAGCACAACGAAAAATTTTCTGCCAAAAAATAAACTTAATAGATTTATAATATAGATTGGACAAGCTCATGTTTAAATTATAAATTTTTTGGTCCTTCGAGTCGGATACAAGTAAAATTAAATCAAACCTTATTTCCATAATTCATCTCAGGCTGCGTGGCTAAGAAAATTATCGAGAAGAAGTCTGCATGTGTTAGATGAAAATTTACCACAAGTCTATCAACCCGTATTGAACTAGCATGGTGATATATACTCCAAGCTTCCTCAAAAGAGATCAAACCTTAGTCAAACAGTGCAACATTTCTAGGCCGTTATTATTTAATAACACAAAGAACGTTGAAAATTGATTGAAATTTTTGACGTAAATATTTTAACTTAAAAAAAATTTTACTTTAAAATTATATTATGTTGTTACACCGTCAATTTTGTTCAATCAATTGTAAGTGACATGTTGATAGTAATAATTCCGCTGTCGGTTCGATTTTTGACAGACAACCGGGTCTGTTGGTCACGTAGTCTGCGATATTGCCATCATCCAATTTCGGCGGGTCTTTGGGAAGTGCCACTCACTTGATTTCTCGGTGTAAGATTAAGTTTATGGTATACTACATACATATGTATGTGTGTATAGTCAACAGAGCTTTGTGATTTTGAAAATTTCATATTATTTGTTTTAATATTTTGGTATAATAATGTTACTTAATATTAATATACTATACACAACCAATTGTCCTGTGGTTAAGATAAATGCATCCAAATCGAAATATGTAAGATTTTTTTTTTGTCATATAAATCGAATAAAAGTATCAGCTTTAATATTTATCCTTAGAAGAAAATTAATTTGTCCTGAGTCTTATATATATAATAGCTGAGATGGACTAGTTGTTAGAACGCGTGAATCTTAACCGATGATCGTGGGTTCAAACCCGGGCAATTTCATGTGCTTAATTTGTGTTTATAATTGATCTCGTGTTTGACGGTGATGGAAAACATCATGAAGAAACCTTCGTGTGTCTAATTTCGTTGAAATTATGCCACATGTGTATTCTACCAACCCTCATTGGAGCAGCGTTGTGGAATAAGCTCCAAACCTTCTCCTCAAAAAGGAAAGGAGGCCTTAGCCCAGCAATGGCCTTAGCCCAACATTAACAGGCTGTTACTTATATACAGTCTTTTCAAAATATAAATAATGTCCTCCAGACCGATTTCGGCCACGGCGGCCAATCTCAAGAGAGATTAGCCGACTACGCAGGAGATATTATAGTGCACAAGTGTGTGCGCAAACACAGGTGCACTCTCTATTCCTTAACTCTCATAATCCGATGGGATGGCAATCCGACACGACCGGAAAGAGTTTAGGCGCAGGACCAACGGCTTTACGTGCTTTCCGAGGCACGGGAGTGTTCACACTTCCAACTTCCAGACTCGCTGCTACTGAGTATTTTTTGGCAGAAAAACCCAATAACTTTTTATTGGCCCGACCTGGGAATTGAACCCAGGACCTCCGGGTCTGCGGCCTTATATCAAGCCACTAGACCAACGAGGCAGTCAAAGTTTCAAAATATATATTTTTATTAATATGTACGGGTTATTATGTGTAGCTTTATTATACAACAATATATATGATCGACTATAACATAGCAAGTATTTTGTACTCGGGTTTTAAAAAACATTAATTTAAAACAAAGAACATGAAATTCGCGCTTGTCACGTCAATAGTTTAAAACTAAAACGGGTGAAACTGCGAAGCTTACTTACTAATATAATAGAATTATATATTTTTTGTTTATGTATATTCTTTTAGTAGTTATATATATATAGTTAGGCGTTACATAAAACATCCTCCATTTATTAGTAATGATAGATATGTGTATACTATACTACTTTTATACTTGCAATATTATTATTAAAAGTAATTATTAACGTAATAACTTGTTAATATAAAAATTGTAGCGTTATTTGATTCGTTCCCCCCCGGGAATTATATTCTGCGCAACGAAATGTTGCGGTATTGCAGACATATTTTCAACAGTTGTTAATAATAATTTCATCACGTAGTTTTTAATGTGTAAAATAATAGATACTTTTTGTTATTAATCACAGTAACAATAACCTTGAGAACTAAGATCGAATACTCCTTGTGCCAGTTACATTGGCTTACTTCAAACTGGGACACAACAATATAAGTATACAAGCTTGCAGGTAGAATATAATATGATGAGTAGGTGGTACTTACCCAGACAGGCTTGGTCAAAACCCTACCACCAAGTATAATAATAATAATAATATCCTGGGGCATTATTCACACACGGCCATCTGATCCCAAGCTAAGTAGCACTTGTACTATGGAAACCAGACAACTGATATTTTTTTTTTTTTTTTTTTATAGAATAGGAAGGCGGACGAGCATATGGGCCACCTGATGGTAAGTGGTCACCAACGCTCTTAGACATTGGCATTGTAAGAAATGTCAACCATCGCTTACATATCCAATGCGCCACCAACCTTGGGAACTAAGATTTTATGTCCCTTGTGCCTGTAATTACACTGGCTCACTCACCCTTCAAACCGGAACACAACAATATCAAGTATTTCTGTTTTGCGGTAGAATATCTGATGACTGGGTGGTACCTACCCAGACGAGCTTGCACAAAGCCCTACCACCAGTAAAAATATTACATATACTACATTTCTTTTGTTCCCAGTTCCCAGTACCCAGATTCAAGACAAACAGACCTTCGGCGTCCATCTACCAAGCACGCCAACCGGCCCGTCAAAATAGCAATAGCAAGCGATAATGTCTCCTAATGTCTCTTATTGTACAAAACGTGTCTATCAAATTCAATAAATCCTTCAAAGTTATTGTGAACTTTATCTATTAATAATTAAGGTATGTTACTCAACATAAGATTATATAAATGATAAAAAGCGAGTTAGTATTTGTTAATTTCCATTCAGGATATGCATAAATTTAATTGTATTTGTTTGACTCTGTAATTAAAAGAATAAAAAAAGATTAACTATAGATATTCTTGACTTTATTGGTTCACATTCCAACCGGTCGTTGCTTTTCATTTAATCAATTTTATATTAAAAGTACTTATAATTTTATTTTATATGTATGTGGTTTATAATAAAGGAGAATGTTATAGTAATAGAAACAGCCTGTGAATGTCCCACTACTGGGCTAAGGCCTCCTCTCCTTTTTTGAGGAGAACGTTTGGAGCTTATTCCACCACGCTGCACCAATTGCAAGTTGCTGCAAGTTGGCGGAATACACATTCTATTGTCCTTCATCGTCAAGCACGAGATGAATTATAAACACAAATGAATGAGTAAAAAAAGAGTATTTGTATGTATGAATATTTATCTATAATTCTGTAATTTATTTAATACTAAAAAATGACGATTTAGAAGTTCTCTATAAGCCTACTTTAATTAAGTATTGTTGATTGTGAATTTAATAATGAAACATGACAATTTGAAAGTGCTTATAATTGAATAAGTCTTATGATCGATTTTTCAATTATAAAAGTAATTTTTTTTTTATAAATAGTTAGGTGATTCCTTTACCCTAGAATAGCGTTGTAATAAAAACTACATCTACTAAATCAAAATCGGTTCATCCGTTCGAGAGGTACGATCTCATGTAGACAGACAAACAGAGATACAGACACACACGTCAAACTTATAACAACCCTCGTTTTGTGTCAGGAGTTAAAAAAAACACGCGCGCTAATTTTGTTGGTGGACAGAAAGGTTCATTAGTTAAATATATATTTTTTAATCTTTTATTTTTAAGTGGCCTTTATCCAGTATGATCCAGAAGTCTATGTAATACTCTGGTTCATGTGCCTCATACACGATCAACTTAATTTCTTATTTTATTTTATTTCATCTCAATATATATGTGTATTATTTGCTCTTTTTATATCAATAAATTAGCTCATTATTAATTCTTATTAATTATCATGTACCAAAAGTATACGCCTTGTTGCCTGAAGAATAAATATATTATTATTATAGGCAGCCCATATGTCGGCCCCATCGTTATACACTAAATTAAAACAAAAAAGGTTCAAAAACTAAGACTATTCATTTTGAGAGAATCACTAAAAAGTTCATATATTTTAATTGTCGAAATGCTCGAAGTTTTACTAGGAATAGAATTAAAAACACCACCAAATTAATCATTGACGAGGCTTGTGATTTGTTCAATCGTGTTATTTGGATTTTTACGGATGATTAAGTAATTACATAAATTTTTATGATTTCGTGTTCTATTTTTATAAGAATATGTGGTTTTATATCGAATAACTTTTGATTGCTAGATATATGACATGTAATATAATACAATTAGCGTGTTGATGATCTTTCTCTTAATGTAGGTATAAGTTTAATATAGCAAATAAAAAATAATAATAATTGAAAGATAATAATATTGAAATCTTTGTATAGGCAACGTTGTTGACAATATTTTTCTAGCAATATAATCCTTACTTATATAATAAATGCGATTTTATTGTTACTTTTGCACGTCTTAACTACTCAACTACATGAAATGCGTACATGCTGCCAGGGATACATAAAAGTACAGAAAGTGCATAACACTTCTCCCGGGGAGGGAGAATAAGCCGCGGGCAGATACAAGTTAGTTTCTATTTTTCGTACTCACGATAGTCATACCACTCTTGACTTTTTAACAACATACGTAAGACAGAAAAAAAAATTTAAATTTGAATTTGGAATTGCTGTTCTCTGCTCCCGATCCATGTTTTATGCAATATATTAAAATAACACAATGTTAATGTTTCCAGTACATTCGTTTTTGTAATAAAATCATTTCAGTTTTAAACGTGTTCAACTCACTCTTACAAAGAACTTATCAATTAAACGCCATCGCTGTCAATGTACGGTGTACGACGACGTGTGATGTCTAATTATGAACGGTATTGTATGGAGTAGGAACACCATTTTTTTTTTAAATTCTCGTTCCATATATTTAGGCTAAGAACGTGTTTTCGCAAACGATCCCGAAACGTTCCCTGGCGAGTTCACATATTTCATGTGGAGGAACACGTAAATGCGGTTTTTGTCATCGAAAAAAAAAGGAATAAAGAGTGTTAGTTTTTTAACATTACAGTAACAGTATAGTAACAGCCTGTAAATGTCCCACTGCTGGGCTAAGGCTTCCTCTTCCTTTTTGTGGAGAAGATTCGGAGCATATTCAAGTACGCTGCTCCAATGCGGGTTGGTGAAATACACATGTGGCAGAATTTCGGTTAAATTAGATACATTCAGGTTTCCCCACGATGTTTTCCGTTCACCGAAAAGAACGAGATGAATTATAAACAGAAATTAAGCACATGAAAATTTAGAAGTGCTTGCCCGGGTTTGAACCCACGTTCATCGATTAAGATTCACGCGTTCTTACCACTGGGCCATCTCGGCTTCTTAGCCTTTTAAATAATTTTATATTGCCTATCTGTCAATAAAGGAAAAGGATTGGTGCTACTCCACCACGCTGCTCTTACTTGGACAGGTTACACTATAGATGCAAAAGTAGCAGAATTTTATCCGACTCATGCAGGTTACAACACGATAGTTTACCATTAGTAAGTGGTAATCGTGTACAACTGCAAGAAATGAATTATAGATATAAAAACTCATTGGTAATTTCTCGGAATTGAATCCGCAATAAATAGTTAAGATTACCTCTTCCAACCACTATGTCTATCACATGTGTGTACCAACGCTTTACTCGAAAAGAGAAGTCTTAGTCCTGCAGTGGGACAGGTACTAGAACAAAACAAACAATAAATTTGCTTGTAAATAAAAACAAACCTTAGTTATATTTGTTAACGTCTACAAAGCAACTTAATAACAACAAACATAATGACGTCAGAATTAATTAAACAGGAAGTTTAAGCCGCATAAAAAGTTGATTACTTGATTTTATCTTCAAATGAATGTTCTCAAAACATAATGAATGAAAAACAACATTTAAATATGAATATTGTAAATAAAATGCGAATATATCACGTTTAATTTCGTTCTATTCCGTTTTAGTGTTTCAAAATAAATTATATATTATTAAGGTAGGAGTGGGTAATCTTAACAATCATTATTATTTTTTTAATTTTGAATTTGTAGGCTCACTTGCAAATGGGATATATGGTAAGTGTAATATAATATAAGTTAACTGTCTAAAGATATTGGCACTGTAAATATTAACAATCTCTTAGATCAGTAATGCACAACCAATCTTTATAACATGTTTTTTTTAGTTATTTATGTTAGCGATGTTTTTTTCTTCTTCAATTAGATTTTTTTTTTGAATGTTAACTTAGCCTATAATTGATATATATTTTATTACAATATATTTATATGCAATAACAAATGTTCTCCAAATATATGACGTGGACTTCCGATTTGATAAAAAAAAATGTTATATCCCTTGTACTTCTACGAATCTACATTGGCTCAATCATAATTCAAACAGAAACCCGGTTTATTTGACGTCAGCTCAGGACTTTCGGAAGTTTTAACTATAAAAGAGGATAAGTCGAGATAGCCTAGTGGTTAGAAAGCGTGAATCTTAACCGATGATCGTGGGATCAAACCCGGGCAAGCACCACTGCATTTTCATGTGCTTAATTTGTGTTTATAATTCATCTCGTGCTTGACAGTGAAGGAAAACATCGTGAGGAAACCTGCATGCGTCTGATTTCATTGAAATTCTGCCACATGTGTATTCTACCAACCCGCATTGGAGCAGCGTGGTGGAATAAGCTCCAAACTTTCTCCTCAAAAGTAAGGGGAGGCTTTAGCCCAGCAATGGGACATTAACAGACTGTTACCGTTACTGAGGCTATGGGACAACATTGTATTTTACTTATACGATGTCGAGACCGAGTTTCTTATTTAAAACGCAATTTTACGTTGACATAATTACATAGCCGTTCTCATAGCTTGCATTGTGTTTTATTGTATCCGTGCGGTCACTGCACTAAACAATATAACGAAATGAGATAAACTTATGTAATTACGTTTTACATAACAATGAAACTATACATCACATGCACATAAGAACGTTATTTAAATATCTCACACATCATATAATATAATTTTATGATATATTTATATTCTGATGAGCCAATGGCTCAGTAGGTGAGATTTTTGGTTGTTAACTCAATTGAGTTCAAATCCAGATAACCAAATTTTTATGTATTTAATTTAAATTTAGAAATCAATATCATGCATGGCGGTTGCGGAAATATTGTCAGTTCTGCAACGGATGAACTTCAGCCTCATTTCTGACCTCAAACTTGAATTTGTAATTTTAAATCTTATATTAAGAAATCATTAATAAGTAATAGTTTTAGTTTATCAATCTTTGCATATGAAGTCGGTATAAGAACTTTTTTGTAGAAAGAAAATATTTTTATTAAAATATAATTCCTGTGACCGCCAGCGTTAACTACTGTTTCCTATCGAAACCATCAAAGATTCACACAACAACAAAACAAACACTCTCTCACGCAAAACATTTCATCAAAATCAGTGCAGTCTTTTAGGAGTTGAGTGACAAACAAACGTACAAAGTAAATATTGACATATCATGTTATTTTATTAGTGAATAAAAGTAACTTTCGTTCCGTTTCTTATCGGTAGAATCTTCATTCCAAACATAAGTTTTACATTTGAGATGTTAAACATTTTCAAAGAGCAGAATACCCCATGTGTTACGTAATACTGAGTTGAAATTAATCTAGAATAGAATGTCAAACTGTCATTGAACTTAGAACGTACATGTTCTTTGGACTCCATCTGAGAATTCACAGCTGTAACGCTATTCTATAAGAACGGCACTACAGAACACAATTGTTAAATGACAGAAAGCGATATGCGACATTGATTTCAATAATTATAGCATTTAAATGATACACGGATCAATATTGCGTATCACGGTATGTGGATTTTGAACGTTTTACAAGTGAGGTACGAATTGATTGACTAAAAATACGAATAGAAATATCGAAGACTAAGAAATGTAATATGAGAAGATTCCACCACGCTGCAAAGCGGGTTGGTGTATACACATGTGGCATCAGTGAATTCAGACACATGCAGACTTGCTCACAACGTTTTCCGTCGCCGAGCAAGAGATGACTTATAAACACAAATTAAGTACATGAAAATTCAGTGGTCCTTGCCTGGGTTTGAATCCGCGAATATCTGTTATGATTCTTAATATATATTTATAATAATATATTTCCTCATAATATTAGCTTCAATATTTATAATACCGTACCGTAACAGCCTGTGAATGTCCCACTGCCGAAGTGTGTTAATTGTAAATTTTCGTACGTTTATTTTTTATTAACAATTTTTTATTAAAAATTTATTTAATTATCCTGGAACTTTATTCACACACGGCCATCTGATCCCAAAGTAAGCAGAGCTTGTATTATGGAAACCAGACAACTGATATAATACATATACTATTATTCTTCTGTAAATACATATTTATACAGATAATTACACCCAGACTTGGGACAAACAGACATGTTCATACGCACAAAAGTCTGTCTTGGGTGGCAATCGAACCCACAACCTTCGGAGTGAAAGGCTAGTATCTACCAACCGCGCAAACCGGTCCGTTTATAAATATATATTTAAATTATAAATATATAAATATGGCGATAAGGTCAGGACACCTGCATAGTATGTTTCGAATGAAATTCTACTACATACTGTTTTAAGGAAAGAGGAGACCTTTATTACTGGCTGTTACTTATAAACACCTACTTTAAATCCAGTAGTAAAAATAGCGTATATTTAGTATGAGTTACTGTTTGACATCGCATTTATCTCCAGATTCCTCTAGTGTAGCCTTGCGTCAGCCTTTTGACTATTTTGTACGATGTCTATCTTTGTATTAATTATGGGATTGATTGGGATTTTTTATTTTTTATGTACAAAGATGAAAATACAGACAAGCGTTCTATGAAAAGAAATTTAAATAGAAAAAAAATAAAAAAATATAAATTGGAATTTGTAAAAAATCTGATCCATTACAACAAATTTAAAATAGCAATATAACAATATGCCTTACGCTGGAATATCTTGGATTTCGAGGTTTTTAAGTTTATGCAGGCATGGATGGATACCGCTCACTCATTTATTCTACCGCTAAGCAGCAATATATTGTTTCTGTGTTCTAGTTTGTTGTGAGTCTGTGCTATTGAACACAAGCACAATATCCGTTGTGCTTCCCTTCCCGTGCAATAATAATAATAATAATTTATTTTGAAAAACATAGCCTTATAAATAAGAGTAGAATTTTATTTTACTAAATTAAAAAAAAAACACAATCATCATAAAACATAGCTTTATTCTAAGCTAAATAAAAATAATACACAAAATTATTCTTTTGACTTCCAAACTACACGACAAACCTGTATCTTGACAGTCAAAAATTAATAAATTACTGGTGGTAGGGCTTTGTGCAAGCTCGTCTGGGTAGGTACCACCCACTCATCAGATATTCTACCGCAAAACAGCAGTACTTGTTATTGTTGTGTTTCGGTTTGAAGGATGAGTGAGCCAGTGTAATTACAGGCACAAAGGACATAAAATCTTAGTTCTCAAGGTTGGTGGCGCATTGGCTATGTAAGCGATGGTTGACATTTCTTACAATGCCAATGTCTAAGGGCGTTTGGTGACCACTTACCATCAGGTGGCCCATATGCTCGTCCGCCTTCCTATTCTATAAAATAAAAAAATCTGCATTTGACAACATAGTTGTACATGCTTCTTACAGTGGCAATAACGCCATCATCGTATGGGCTCCTACGGCCTACCTTGGCCTATTTGAAATTTACTCGTCTGTGTTATTATATCGAATAAAAAAGATAAACTTCGTTTTTCGGAAGCTGATTAAAAATAAATCGAAATTTTTTCCAGAAAAGTAATCATTCTTGGCCAACCCAGCGAGCCATAGTCATGCAAATTAGTTAAATCTAGTCAGCGTGTAACGAAAGACGCAGGCACTCGATTTCGGCGTTGAAAACAAAAAGAATTTCGTTCAGACGATTTTATGTACACACGATTTTTAACGCTATTCTTTTTCTAATAGGTGGTAAAATCGCTTGATTTTTTAACTGAACTTACTACATTTTGCTTTGGTATTCGATAACTTAATGCAAATAAGTTGGAATTGCTCGACGGACTTATGTAAGACGGAAAATCGGTGTTTGGAAAAATGATCTTGTGAATTTGATTTGATATTTTTAAAGTTTGTAGACATATATAGAACTAGCCGAGTATTCTGGTTTTACACAAATTCTATAATCATATCTCCTTCCCAGTATTTTCTTGCTATTTGCCAGGATCAATTTGTTTTCTAACGTTGGTTTTCTTTAATATACGCGGTATATATTGCGGTTATTTCTGACCTTCTTAACTTTATGGCCATATCATTGAAGTATCAGCTATTTTTTCTCTTTGGATTGCACATACATTACAATAAAATACCAAAAAACTCAATATAACACGAAGAAAATATTTATTTTCTATAATTCTACGCCGTTTTCATGTGTAACGTGTTTTTTAACATTTTTAGTGTCAATTTTATTGCTTGTATAATGACACTGACGAGTATAAAAACGGTTATCGTCATTATTCTCTGATACTGAAATGACCGTTTAATGATTTGAATTTATTAATTATTGTGATAATATTTAAATGCCAAAATCAATTGATTATTAATATTTTATCCTTTTTTTATAGAAAAGGTAGGCGAACGAGTATATAGTATAACCTGGTGTTAAGTGGTCACCAAAGCCCATAGACATTGGCATTGTAAGAAATGTTAACCATCGCTCTCATCGCCAATGTGCCACCAAGCTTGGGAACTAAGAAGTTACGTCCCTTGTACCTGTAATTACACTGGCTCACTCACCCTTCAAATCAAAACACAACACTACCAAGTACTGCTGTTTTGCGGTAGAATATCTGATGAGTGGTTGTGATCCTATACAGATATAGGGAAAGTCAAAAATTATACATGTCTATACTTCGAAATTTTGAGGTAACTGGTAAGGTGGTAAGGTAGCTAACTGAGACTTCGAGCGTTAGACGAGTAAGCGTAAAATTTCGAGCATCAGGTGACGTCAGTTTAAGATTTGTTAATTACACATAAATACTCGTGAGTACCACGTTAGTAAGATGACACTCTTACTCATTTTTATTATTTATCGATGTAGTACTGCATTATAGTACTATTTAACAATGATACAGAACTGAATAAAAGTTAGCCAGCTGTAATCTGTTGCATCGGATAGTTTGACAGCTCTAAGTAACTTCGACCTACCTTATAGTTTTGCTTGCTAGTGTTCATGTCAAATATAAGGATACTTAGTTGAAAAATTGTAATTCAAGAATGCATTTACTTATGTATGTATAAAATAATAGTTTTATTTGTTTTGAATTTGTAAGTAATAATAATTTGCACAATCGGTTCAGTCAGGAGGTGTTTAGTGACACACTTACAGAAAAATTATATTTATATAAAGATTATTCTAATGTTGTTTATTTAACTAATATAAAATATTTAAGGTATATATTTAACACCGTTTGGGAACATAATTATAATCCTTATATCCACTAGAATCTGTAATCATGAGTGGATTAACAGAAGAGCAGAAGCTAAAGCCGGTAAAGCGAAAACCCGACCGAAAAAAATACCCTTTAACATATGAACTTTGTATTTTTTAGATGAAACAACACCGTTGGGACTAAGAAAATATTCCTCGAGATGCTTATATAAACGCTAGTGATTTCAAACTAAAAATCATATAAAAAATCTTAGCAATTTCCACCGTCTCACTGACAACACAAATAATGAATATTATCCAATAACCAAGTTAAAATATACTGATGGATTTGAAATATTACTATTATATAACAATAAATATTTTAAGATATTATTACTATACAATGAAATGAACTAAAGTGGCGCATTCCAAGCCGGTGGTAGATTTGCATTTAATGTAGCGTCAATAGATCAATAGTTTATGGGCTACCTAAGGGATAAACAGGTTTTTTTTTTTTTTTATATTCTCCGGGAGGGCAAATGACTCTACTCCACCTGTTGGTAAGTGGTAGTAGAGTCCAAACGCGACGACGGCCAGTACAGACGGGAAAAACGTTCTGCACTAGCCGCCTTCGCCTTGCCGGCCCGCAAGATGCCTCTTCACGCCTCGTTTGAAGGAACCCGGGTTGTAAGAGGAGGGGAACACGTGAGCTAGTAAGGAATTCCATTTTTTGGAAGTGCGACAAAGAAAGGAGTTGCCAAATTTCTTTGTTCGCGATGGAATTGATGTCACAGTTAGGCGGTGACATCGAGAACCAGCTCGCGTGGACTTAAGAAGGAAGGGGGAAGCAGGAATTAGAGAGAATAATTCCTCAGAGCACTCGCCGTGATACAGTCGATAGAAAGCGCTCAGTGCTGCTATCTCACGACGCAATTGTAAAGGTTCAAGGGTGTTTGTGACCTTTACGTCGCCAATAATGCGTACGGCACGTCGCTGCAACCGGTCCAAGGCCTCAAGTAGGTACTTAGCGGAGCCATCCCAAAGGTGCGAGCAATATTCCACGCAAGACCGTACCTGTGTTTTGTACAGCAGGCACAGTTGTTGTGGCGTGAAAAAGCGCCGCACCTTGTTCAGAACTCCGAGTTTCCGTGAAGCTGTTTTTATAACAGCCTCGATGTAATCCCTTGGACTAAGGTCGCAGCGAACGTCAATCCCCAGCATGGCGATTTTGCTTTGCATCACCAGCGGAGTACCACAGAGGGAGGGAAGAGGGGAAAATGTTGACTTTTTCGCCGTGAGAGCGCATACCTGTGTTTTCTTGGCATTAAACTCAACAAGATTATCAGAGCCCCATTTGGCGATGAGCTCTAACGTCCTATCGAGTTCAATGACAAGATTCTTCCGCCTCTCCTCAATTTCCGCTCGCCCAGCCACTGCGCGTCCGTGGTATCCACCATGCACTGTACTATCGTCTGCATAGCAATGTATGTTCCCAAGAGAGAGCATATCATTGATATGCAAAAGAAAGAGTGTGGGAGATAGCACAGATCCCTGGGGGACCCCAGCATTCACTACATAGAATTGTGAAGCGCAACCATCAACTAAAACACGAAGGCTACGCTTGTGTAGGAAGCTGGCAATCCAGGTGCATAGCTGAGCAGGCAGACCATATGCCGGCAGCTTGGAGAGAAGACTTCTGTGCCAGGCCCTGTCGAAAGCCTTGGAGATATCGAGGCTGACAACCAACGATTCTCCATGCTTGTCGATAGCTTCACCCCAGAGGTGCGTTACGTACGCTAGAAGATCACCTGTGGACCGTTTTGGTCGAAACCCGTATTGACGATCATTAATTAAAGAGTGATCTTCTAGGTAATGGATCAGTTGGTTGTTTAAAATCCGTTCCATCACCTTACAAAGTACTGAGGTGATAGCTATTGGCCGATAATTTGCCGGGTCAGACCGATCCCCTTTTTTGGGAACCGCTTGCACATTAGCTCTTCTCCAAGCCTCCGGCACACTTCCCGAAGAGAGAGAAAGTTGGAACAGGCGCGTTAACACAGGAGACAGCTCCATTGCGCACTTCTTCAGCACTATGGCTGGTATTCCATCGGGACCGCTAGCTTTCCGTACATCAAGTGATTGCAGCTCCGCACGCACATCACGTTGCCTGATTTTAATGTCAGGCATCGTATGGCCACATGCAGGTATTGTAGGTGGCAGTGCACTACAATCATCGATGACGGAATTGTCGGCAAAGAGTTTAGCCAGGAGATCAGCTTGCTCTTGCGGACTGTGAGCTAGCGATCCGTCCGGATTTCTGAGTGGTGGCAGCGAAGGTTGGCAGAAATTGTTTTGCACAGACTTGGTCAGACGCCAGAAGCTACGGATGCGAAACAAGGTCATGACCAATCTGTACAATGCGCTGTGCATCCGCTCTCGTGTATGCCTTTCTACAGGACTTGGAATTTTTATTATAGTTTGCTTTCAGTGAGTCAATGTTAGATGCCCCGCTAATGCAGCCGTTGATCCACTTGCGATATGCCGCCTGCTTAACTGATACAGCATCGGCACATTCACGAGTGAACCAACGGTTACGCGTACTCCTACTGACGAGATCTGAGCTAGGAATGTAGTATTCCATTCCCAGCATGATCTCGCCAGCAACAGCAGCGGCACTAGCTGTCGGGTCATTCCCACTGAAGCAACGTTTCTTCCAAGGGACCGACGCATAGTAATCGCGCATACCGTCCCAATCCGCCGACTTATAGTGCCAAACGCGACGTTTGCATACCGCTAGTGGCGGCAGCTTGGCCTGTGGCACTCTGGTAGAAATAAGGCTGTGATCCGAAGAGCCAAGAGGAGCCTGAACCACAACCTGATATTCCACCGGGTGAGAAGTCAGCAGAAGGTCCAGTAGAGAAGGTGCTTGCCCATCAATGTCTGGGATCCTGGTGGGCTGATCAACCAGTTGGGTCAAGTCATGTGTGAGAGCAAAAGCATGAGCAGTCCTTCCAGCATAGTCAGTTTTGAGGGATTTCAACCAGGATTCGTGGTGAGCATTAAAATCCCCCAAAAACACCAATTCCGCGTTAGGAAATTGCTCTTGCGCAGCATCTGCCACCCGACTAAGATGGTCAAATAATCGGCTTGTCTCCAAGTCACCATTGTAGGATCTGTAGAGGCACACGTAGACTCGGCTCTGACGAACCAGGTCCACACGTACCACCAACATGGAGAAGGAGGGGTCCTCCAAGCAGCGCAGTCGGTGACAGCAAACATCCGTCCTGACGAACAAGCATACTCCGGCTTTCGCTTTGAAGGATTCTTCAAGCGTGTAGCCGGGATAATTAAGGTAGCTGGTATCGGCAGGACGGAGTATTTGTGTCTCCGTGAGAAACAACATTGCTGGCCGTGCTGTCTCGAGATGGTGGTGGACAGCGTTGAGGTTAGTGTGGAGTCCTCGGATGTTAGAGAACTCGACCTCAAACAGCGAGGGTATGGTGGGGGTGTGCACCGCTGTACGACCGTTATTTCTGTTTTGTTGCGCTATTTGGGAAAAATAGAATGGAAAAGAGACGTGAAGCGAGCGATGTATTGCCACGATAGGGATGGGCAAAGCGTGGAGGCATGTTTCCCCAAGTGGTTGCCAAAAGGGAAAATACACTGACCCGCCGGACGGATAGGCCCCCGAACCCCCCCGGAAGTGGCCACCGGGACCCCACCTACCGGTCACCAACCGGCACGACGGTCCACCCCGAGATTATACGCGGCCTGGTGGGGCAGCCTCACGAGCTGGTTAGGCACGCTCGGGCCCCTGTACTATGCCACGGGCGGCCAGCGGAACAGCCGTTTCTTCGGGTCTCCCTGTCCGGCAGGTCAATACAGTTTCCCCCGGCATTGGTTCAACAGCCGTCTCCAATTGGACCAACACCCATCGCGGCAATACTCGCTCGGGCTCTGGCTGTACGCTGGCTGACCTCGAAACGCGGCTGCAAGCCACTTCACGAGTTTTTCACCATGCGTACGGTGGTAACAAGCCAGGCGGATGTTAGCATCCTACCACCAGATGAGCAGATGGTCGCTCAGATATCCCTTAGTCGCCTCTTACGACACCCATGGGAAAGAGAGGGGCAGTGAAATGTATTCTTTCTCCGTCACTGCACGGATGATATTAGTAATTTATGATATTAGTAATTTCCTTAAAAAAGTAATTACTACTATTTAAAAATGGGTCTATGTAATCTTTTTTTAAAAGTTCTTGCAAGTTCCTTCTTAAATAAAGTTTTTTTTAATATATATTCACTTTTTTTATTTGACACTAAAATACATTGTTTCATATCGAGCACCTTTCTTACCACCATTAAAACGTATTCATAATAAATATTCCAAGCTCACCACTCGTCTACGCGTTTATATCAAGCTCACAGTGTATTGATTGTACACAGCTGTTACTATAGTAAGTGATCCGTTGGCATTGGTTTGCGGTAACCGTCTTGATGTTGTAGAAACAGTATATATTCATTAAAATCATTTTCAATTCAATCAACTATAAGTTTACACTTCGAATTAATTAAATATTTCATCAGTGACACTAACGAGTTAACCGAATTATTTCAATTTCAACTACAATATATTATGGACAGCCAAAAACCAACTAAGTCTATACTTTCCTACTGAAAGGGCTCTAGCACTAAAATTAAAGCTTAAATGTCGTTTTAGATCGTAGATTCTTTAAGTTCTAGATATAAGTAGGACATCCAAATAAGATCTGATCTGGTAAGCAGATGGGTATCTGATTACCGGATGAAAATATTCTTTTCTTAAATTTTACAATTAAATAAACATGTCTTAATTAGGTTGCCCAATAAAATATGGTCATATCTTAAATTAACTTTCTAGTTTTTTTTTAATTCTTCACCCATGTGCTTACCACACGTGTCTTACACCAATCGAAAATATAAAATACAAGGAATATGATACATTTAAGTTGCCTACCTTTTCCTGTCACCATTCCATGGTTGTCACGTTACAACGCAGGCCACGTTTACCGAAATATTAGAAGAAATCGTCGCCGACTTTTGATCTTGGTGATGATGATTGTACGCGCAGTTCCTCAGGCGCAGCTAGTAGGTGCCTAACCTAGTTCCCTAGTTTGGAACCCTAGTTCGGATCTTAGACCAATAGCCTTAATTAGATAAACAATTATGGTAGTGTTATCTTTTAGACTATATTCTTAATTATATGTGAATCCCATAGCACATAATTTCTGTTTGCAAGTAATTCATATTTAAAACATTAATCATGTTTAATCTAAAAATACAATCTATAAAATTGGACCGCTCTGAGAGCTTTCAGACTTTTATGAACCCCTGATCTTTTTAGACGTATGATGATTCAGAACGTTATCTGTTATGTTGACCGTACATACATGATTTTTTCGCATTATTTGTATTAAGGTAAAATAAAAAAAAGGTTTTATTGTTAATTTAATGTTGATAGAAATTAATATTCGGTTTACTTTTCGGCTTACTCAACCTTACTTCATGTTTTACGCCTGGAAAAGAAATACAAGATTTTATGGATTGAATTATACCGGGAAATGACATAAAATTATTTCTTGGAAATTTTTCAGTTCGATATCCACACGTTACGACTTTAATTGATAAAATTATAAGTGTTGAAATAGTCAGTATTTCGTAACCACTAATTTCCCACTTTTATACCCTACTCAATACTCAATACTCAAATGGAAGAAGCTGCATAACTATTAGGGCACTACGACCCACATATGTAATGTACTCCATATTCACTTTTACAGTAACAGCCTGTTAATGTTCCACTGCTGGGCTAAGGCCTCCTCTCCATTTTGAGGAGGTTTGGAGCTTATTCCACCATCTGCTCCAATGCGGGTTGGTAGAATACACATGTGGCAGAATTTCAATGAAATTAGACACATGCAGGTTTCCTCACGATGTTTTCCTTCACCGTCAAGCACGAGATGAATTATAAACACAAATTAAGCACATGAATATTCAGTGGTGCTTGCCCGGGTTTAACCTACGATCATCGGTTAAGATTTACGCGTTCTTACCACTGGGCCATCTCGGATTTTTTTTATTCACTTTTACGTAATGTTAAGTACCGATTGTTTTCGATGCTAGGTTGTTTTTTTCAACATAATTGGACTTCGTTCAATATTTAAATGATGGGTATTCCAATGCTCTTGGACGTTAGATGAATTTTCTGGAAGAGAACATGATATATGGCACAAGATGAATTTTTAACGGCGAACCCCTGATTGAAATTCATCAATCATCAGAAATATATAGGCCAGTTATCCATTGCACTTTGACACGAGATAAAAACCCGACTCGTGATAGTAAACGTTTTTCCTATAGAACGTAAAAAAAAAAACAATAACGTTCTTTTTTTTAAATTATAAAGGCTTAGTCAGAACTGGTGATATTGGTTTTTTCTTAAAAAAACTTTTCTGTTGACGTTTGGGTTTACAGTTTCAATCTTTTCGAATTCCGGCTTAGATAAAAACTAATTTATGTACCGCCAAACAAAATTGTTATATTAGGCCCTTACATAAGAAATTGGCGTTTTGTACGGAAGAAATATAAAGTCAATTTTTTTTTTGTAAAATATATTTAATTAATCAAAGTATGCACCATTGTTATCAATAATATATATTAATAATATATTTAATTAATCAAAGTATGCACTTTTGCCATCTCATATGTAGTTTATTGATCCCTTTACTAAAAAAACCATGGGGGCGCGAATCGATAAACTCTTTGAAGGCGGTTTGGACTGCCGCATCGGAGTTGAATTTTATTCCTTGTAAGAAGTTGTCCAAATTCCGGAAAAAATGGTAATCGTGGAGCAAGGTCCGGGGAGTACGGTGGATGTTGCAGACATTCCAATCGTGGCTCATCTAACTTAGTAGTTGTTTGTTGTGCAGTGTGTGGTCTTGCGTTGTCGTGAAGTAGCAGTGGCCTAGAGCGATTGACCTATCTCGGTTGTTTAGCAGTTAGTTCTTTCTTTATGGTTAACAGTTGCTGAAAATAGATATCTGCCGTAATCGTTTAGCCAGATTTTTGAAATCTGTAGTTAACGACACCAGCGCTAGTCCACCAAACACTCACAAGTAACTTTTTCTGAGTCAATTTTCGTTTAGCTGGTTTAAGTTTTTTTACTTTCCCAATTTGCTTCAAGTGAATTAATACAGTTTTATCACTTACCCCGAAGCCTGCAGCTATCTCAGAAGTGCTTTGTGATGGATCCGCTTCCACAATACCCTTTAATTCTTTATTTTCCACTTTGGTCTCTGGCCATCGACAGGGTTGGTTCTGAAGGTCGAAATTTCCAGAACGAAAACGTTGTAACCAAAAACGTACCGTGCTTTCTTTTGCGACACCAGCGCCGTACACATAATTAATCCTTCGAGCTGTTTCTGCAGCACTAGTGCCACGGTAAAACTCGTACTCGTAAATATACCGATATTTCATGTTTTCCATTGTGCGGTAATAAGCGACGCCAAAGAAAAAAATAATGAGAGAAATAACAAATGAATGATTGTTTTCAAAACTCAAATGTAACATGTACCAGCTAAATGAATTTATAAATTTGAATTTGGAATTCTTAACCAAAGAGGAGATATTTCAGATCAAATTGGTCAGTACGACAAAACGCTAATTTCATATGTAAGGACCTAATATATAAGTAAGGATATATACTTCGTACTTTTGTGTTTCTGTTTGAAGTAAAGGACAGTTTATATTTTTTACAATCCCCTCAGGTGACCCATTTGCCAATCTGCTAAACTAATTGAAATAAAAAAAACACCACACGTAGTAACTCATGACATCATACATTCTGTCAGATCACACGTTCCCAAACTAATTTCTACAGTGACGTCATTACAGTAACATGGGTACATTATATTTATTTGTTATTGTTCGTTATTGTTACAATGTATAAACAACAATCACTACAATAGTTATCTATTTTATATATTACTTGTTTAAGTTACAATGCAATCACATTCGAGTTTAACGATAGTTAAATATTTATTTTGAAATATATAGTTAGGAGATTCCTTGATTCATACAACAGCGATGTAAAAAAATACTCGCGCTAACTTAAAACCCCCATTTTTTTCGTGGATAGAAAGGTAGTCGTTAATCGTTAATTCATCATTGGTGCGACTTGTGATTTGTGAATGTGTTCAAATTATTGTTTGAATTTTTAAGAGGAATTAAGTGAGCTATTTACCTCAATTTTTATTATTATTTTTTTTTTTTTTCAGCCTTTTGCCGTCCACTGCTGGACGAAAGCCTCCCCCATAGAACGCCAACCTGATCCCCACGCCAACCTGATCCCCGCAAAAACCCCCCTATGAGCGACGACAATTTTTATTATGGTGTTCCATTTTTAAAAATACTAATTCGATATTTTTATGAAATCAGTTTCACTATCGTATCGTAACAGCCTGTGAATGTCCCACTGCTGGGCTAAGGCCTCCTCTCCCTTTTTGAGGAGAAGGTTTAGAGCTATTCAGTTTCACTAATGGATGCTTAATATATTATTATGTTTATAGTATTATCGTTGATACTGATATTTTTTGGCAAAAAAACGCAAACACTTTTTATTGGCCCGACTAAGTGTTTGAAATCAGAGCCTCGGGTTCGTCAGCCTTATATCCACTAGACGTATCATATGCCTCACATATTTTTATTTTAAATATCATTCGATACAGTCACTATCTTTTTATCTTATATATTGATAATTTACAAATGGCAGGTACGATAATTTCATAAAACGCAATTTATACATAATAATCGCTTTATTGTTATGGTCATAATTATCCAATTTATTTAATAGAAATCGCGTCAATTATACGCATATCATAAGCATTACATGTCAATATGCGTTTGCGCAAGCGACACAAGCTCCTCATTCGAAACCCAAGGCGCTAATGGCTTGGTTCAGTGGCGCGGGTTTTGTTTTTTTTTTTAAATATGAAGGCTAGGGCTTGACTGTTCACACACGATGAAAAGTGAAGATGCAGTCTAAGGTGGAGCACGCTTGCCTAGAAGATGCCTAAACACTTTTGACTTGAAGGTCAAAAGTGTTTCGGACGTCGGGAGGGTATTTCAGACCTTAGTGGTGCGTATCAGAAGCTAGGAAGCAAATCGTTTCGTACGTGTCTTAAATACGTCAACTACGTACGGGTGCAGGTCTTTCCGATGCCTCGCAGTTCTGTGGTGAAAAGGTGATGGGGGAACCAAATTAAATAGTTCCTGAACAAACTCTCCGAAATATATCCTGTAGAATACCGACAGATAGGAAACCTTACGACGATATTCTAAGCTCTGGAGTTTTGCGACCAGTATCTGGTCGCCAATGAGTCTTCTAGCACTACGATCTGAATCCAAAGCATCAAGCTAGTACTTAGCAGAGCCGTCCTATATATGGCTGCAGTACTCCATGCGCGATCTGACTTGGGCTTGCTATAAGGTCAGAAGATGTTCCGGTGTTAAGTACTGTTTGACCTTATTGAGAATGCCAAGTTTTTTTTTGCCAGCAGTTAGTTTTGGATTCAATGCATTGTCCAAAGTTGAGTTTGGATGTTAAAGTAACTCCTAGAAGCTCAATACCGACTCCAACTTTCCGAAATATACCATTTCGGAAAGTTGGAGTCGGGTGGAATTGACTCCTCTTGGCGGTGAACAAACACGCTTGATTCTTGGTAGGATTAAAATTGACTTGACTATCGTCGCCCCAATCCGATACCTCTTCCAATGTCAAATTTATGCGTTCTACCATGGGCTCCCTGTGCTCAAGAGTTTCTGTTGCACTAGCTTGGGGACCGGATATGTATCTCTCCGTTACAGTGCTGTCGTCTACGTACCCAAAGATATTGGGTTTCAGCAGATCATTTATATGCAGCCGGAAGAGCGTAGTGGAGAGAAATGATCCCTAAGGAACTCCGGCAATAATCGCCATTAGATCAGAGGAGAAGCCATCTAGGACAAGTAGAAATGCTCGTCTCAGAAAATCTGTAATCCAGTTGCAGTTGCGGGTATCACGTAGCTAGGAAGCTTGCTCAGAAGGCCCTCATGCCAGGTCGAAAGTCTTGGACACGTCAAGTGAAACGGCTATCGCTTCAGATGTGAGTAGCGTACACTAAAAGATGTCCTGTTGATCGATTCCGACGAAAGTACTGCTGTCCGATAGGAGATAGTTTTCTTAACTCAGGTGCACAATTCTTAAGGAATATTATTGCTGGAATCCCGTCAGGGACACTGTCCTCATATTCAAGGTGCTGAGAATTTTTAGAAGCTCTCTTTGGCGATTTATTATCACTGACATGATTGAGTCGCAAGGTGGTATGTTTGGCAGTGAGACACTTCCCGCATCGAGATGCGAATTTTCGGCAACCAGAGCCGCTAGTAAGTTAGTCTTTTTTGTTGCCGTGATGGCCAGACTTCAGCAGCGGAGGCAGCGATGGACGAAAAAAGTTCATCTCAACCAGCTTGGACAGGGACCAAAATACTTTACTACCACGGGGATAAGAAGCTAATTTAGTCCCAAGGCGTCTAGTTTGATTGAAACAAGCCTTCTTGAGAACCTTTTTGTAGAACTTGGCAGCAACATTAAGGGCTCTCTTAAAGGCATCTTAGATGTAATGTCTGAAGCTTTGGTGGTGCGGGTTACTTCCCACGCTACAAACGCTGAGTTTTTACGGACCTCAGTTTCGGCGCACTCAGCGTTGTGCCACCTAGGAATCTTGCCATCTAGTGATACATCAGCATATGAAATAGAAAAACTCCATAGCCTGACATATCACTTCAGATATGGCTTGTTCGCAGCTCGACGGATCATTGGAAGAGAAGCATTTCTGCCGCCAAGGGAAAGATGCAAAAAACTCTTCTCAGTCTGCTGAATTGTATCACCACACCCTTTAGAATCTTATCCCAATGGACCAGACGGTCCATTGGGATAAGATTCTAAAGGTTGGAATTTGCAGACCGACCAGCTTGGTCGGTGTTCTGGTATAGGAATAGCCAATCTTGGTGGTGAGCGTTGGGTTAGGAAGGTACGCGTATTTTTTAAGTTTAATTTCTAACGACGAATTAAAATTTTCTTTAAAATAGTAAATCACATAGTCCCCATATTCTAATGAATTTATACAAACTTTTTTATTTGTGTATGTAAAGTATTAATTAAATAGATGTTATTTTTATTTATTAGGAGGTAAGCTTCTGATTTTTTTCTGTAGCAATTTCTTTAGAATCATTTTTTCAGAATATATAGGCATTAGTGTATACCCCCAACTTTACTATATATTATTTACAAAGTGATTAATTGAAAATTTTTATTGCTATGCAGCATCAATGCAACATTCGAACGAGTTTATTTTAGTCATTCAACTATTAAATCAAAAGCCACTTGAACCATCTGAACAGTCTTTCAGGCGATTTGAAGCAACAAATATTTCATAAAAAAAGTCATTCAAATTATGTTCGTTCAGTTTCAAATAAAATCCAATCACATAAGCCATTTTATTTTTTTATTTTATTTTATTTATTTTAAGGACCACTAGTAGCTACTACATGTTTTAATGACAAATGTAAAACAATTTAGTGAAAATAGCTAACATGTGAAGCTTTTTAAAGTAGCCACAACAATTACAATATTTGTTTTAAAAATACATTAACACATAATTATAGCAACATGAGTAGAAAGATTAAAAAAAAAAAAAGTCCAAATTGGTACAAATTAAAGATCATAAAAAAATAAACATGCACTTAATAAAATTAAAATTAATAACACAAATAGTTTGAAATTGATATAGGTACAAATTAAAATTAAATAATTCATTAAATTCATGCAAAGTTTACGTTACAAAAAAAATTACTAAAAATATACTAATTAATACAAAATAAAATTAAGATAACATTGTTTATTATTTATTATTTATTTATTTATTTATTTTTTATTTGCATCTCTCAACAATTCTAGCGCCCGTTTACGATAAATCATGGCAGAGTCATTAAAAATATCTAGATCTTGACAAAAACCATTGTACAACCGTGATGATCTAGGCATTGGTGCATTACATCCTAATTTCGTTTTTGATATTCTGACATCAAAAGTGCCCAGAAAACTACGAACATTGCGCCTTGGAATACGATAGTATATCTTTTCAAGTAAGTAAGTACAGTCGATCTCGTTACGAATTATCTTAAATAGGAAAGAGAGATCTAACAATTGTCTGCGTACAGAGAGACTATCCACATTAAAGTCTTTCAAGAGATTGCTGTAATTTTTATTAGATTTATTGTATGAGGTTTTTTTGTTTCTGGATAGATGATATACAAATCGCTTCTGTATTCTCTCTATACGCAGACGATGTACATTGTAACAAGGATTCCACACAACACTACCGTACTCCAGTACACTACGCACGTAAGCGTTATAGATTATTTTTTTCGTGTTATTCGTGAAGTGTTTACCATTTCTAATTAAAAATCCTAACGTTTTGGAACTTTTCGTAATTATTTTATTGAAGTGCGGGACAAAAGTAAGCTTGTCATCAAAAATGACACCCAAATCACTTATTTCAAAAACTTCCTCCAACTTGATGTTATCAATGCTATATATTGTTTTGATTATATTGAGATTTCGCGTAAATTTTATATGCTTGCATTTACTGACGTTTAATTCCATTTTATTATTTTTACACCAATTATATATAGCATTAATATCCACCTGTAAGAGCTCTGAGTCAGCTAAGTTGTTTATTACTTTTGTTAATTTTAAATCGTCCGCAAATAAAAATACCCACTATAATGTACCGTATCGCAAATATCATTAATGAAGATATTAAAGAGCCAAGGTCCTAAGTGTGACCCTTGAGGAACCCCGGAGCAGGCTTTATATAGACTCGAGCTAAAACCTTTTAAGACAACAAATTGTTGTCTATTGTATAAATATGATTTGAACCACTCAAGCATATTACCATTGAATCCGTACTTGCTTAGTTTTAAGAGTAAAATATCGTGCGAAACTTTGTCGAAAGCCTTGGTTAAATCGGTATAAATTGCGTCAACTTGCTTGTGGTTATCAATAGCTGGCACAATGAATTCATTGTACGAAACAAGATTTGATGTTGTAGATCGACCCTTTATAAAGCCATGCTGGTTATTATTATTCATTTGCTTTACATGACATTCTAGATATGGGTAAACTATTGCTTCAAATACTTTGGCAAAAGTGGAAAGTATGGAAATCGGTCTATAATTCTCAATGCACTCACTACCCTTGGACTTATATACTGGTACGATCCTAGCTATTTTCCACTTATCGGGAAAAACACCTGAGCGAAGTGATTCGTTGTATAATAAATATAAAGGGAAACTTAGTACCCATGCACATTTAGAAATAAATATAGGAGGGATATTATCATAACCTGTCCCTTTAGTTGTATCAAGTCTTTTTAAGTATTGATAAATCTGTCTTCGCGATATTACAAAATTAGTGAACGCTCCAAAGTCATGTTTACATTGATTACTATAAGATGGTAATGTATATGAACTTTGAGATTGTGTGTAAACAGAAGCAAAATACAAGGCGAATTCGTTACAAATTTCTGATCCCGATTTCATTACTTTTTGTTTGTAAGTCATTATGCCTGGGAGTGCGGTACTATTATCTTGTTTGCCCTTAAGGTATGACCAAAAATATTTAGGATTTCTACTAATATTTTCTTCAACAATCTTAATGTAATTATTGTAGCAAATTTTCGATAAATCTGCACAACGTTTGCTCAAAAGACGTAATGAAATTTCATCAAGTGGGTTTTTATATATTTTGTATTTATTTAAAAAAACTTGTTTCTCTTTATATAAATTTATCATTTCCTTAGTGAACCATGGAGGATATTGTTTACCTTTTTGTTTCTTTTTTGGTACATATTTTTCGATCAATTTGTTCAAAATTTTATAAAATTTATCGATCATTAGGTTTATTGACTTACAATTACAAAATTCGCTTAACCAATTGATATTATTTAATTCTGAAATTATACTTACGTAGTCAGCTTTAAAATAGTTCTTCTTATCACCAATAACATTACTTTTTAAAGAAGTTCCTGATGAATAAGAAACTAATATATCTAAGGGAGGATGGTGGTGATCTGGAGGCACTATTGGCAAAATAGACTTACTAATTTTTATGTTATTATGATTACTGAATATTAAGTCTAATATTTTATTATTGTTATTACTAATGTTATTATGTTGAACTAAATTATTGAGAGATGCAAAATCAACTAGCAAATTTCCTAAGGAACTATTAGAAATAACATTATCATCAGTAGCGAACCAATTGATATTACTTAAATTAAAATCACCCACGAGCATAACATTTTGTCTATTCTCTGCAATTCTACTATTAAAATTATTGATAAAATTAGATAGCATACTATATATAAGCCATATTTAAGAAGGTAAGAAGTAAAAATAATTGCAATATAAAAACACTGAAGTTTTCATTTCATCTCACTACAGTACTTAGATTTATACAGCGTGTTGCTGGAAATTTCTGATTCCGTCATTTACATCCATCAGATGGGATCGCTCTGAGAGCTTTCAGACTTTTACGAACCCCTGATCCTTTTAGGCGTATGATAATTCAGAGCGCTATCTGTTATGTTGACGGTACATACTTGTATTTTTTTACCTTATTTGTTTTAAGGTAAAAACAAAAAATGGTCCATCATTTTAATTTAATGTTGATAAAAATGTTCGTTATTTTATACGTTACTATTAATTACGTTACTTATTCGATTTTTTCGTCTCTTCTTTCCTTTCTAAAATTATTTAAATTAATAAAATATATTGAATTAATAAAAAATTTATACAAAGACGCTCTTTTCATAACAATGGCCGTATTTATACCGGATGCGTTTATAAAAGTAGTAATCCCGATTAAAGTAATTTTGATACTCAGAATTAAACAAGTCCTTAGAAGTTGTCGGCTGAATTCAAACATAATATTCTAAGTACATTTCGATGTAAAGTTTAAGCTCAGCAGAGTTGATTTAGTTAGATGGATTTTAGCTCGGTGGACACTAAGTTGAAGAAAATTATATTTACTCTCTGAGCTCGACTAATACATACTGCAAATACTATGAGCTTTACTGGTGGTAGGGCTTTGTGCAAGCTCGTCTGGGTAGGTACCACCCACTCATCAGATATTCTACCGCAAAACAGCAACTTGATATTGTTGTGTTACGGTTTGAAGGGTGAGTGAGCCAGTGTAATTACAGGCACAAGGGACATAAAACCTTAGTTCCCAAGGTTGGTGGCGCATTGGATATGTAAGCGATGGTTGACATTTCTTACAATGCCAATGTCTAAGAGCGTTAGTGACCACTTACCATCAGGTGGCCCATATGCTCGTCCGCCTTCCTATTCTATAAAAAAAAAAAAAAAAATGTAACATTGCTTTAGTATTTCCCATTAGATCCACTAGAGTGCAGTAAATATAAATTTATTATTTATATTATTAAAGGTAGTTCAAATAAATGGGCCACCTGATGATTCATTATTGAATCATCATCATCAATTGATAATACTTGACATTAGCAAAAAAATAATCTTGTGTAAAAAGTATTTATTTTAACTTTTACTAAAATCACTAATGTTAATATATCAAGATATGTTAAGCCGATGACCCCTTAGTGAATCTTAAATGAAGATTACGGGTTCATGAACGTGCAAACGTTGAGTTTCCTGATCATATTTTTCGTCTCGTGCTCGGCGGTAAAGGAAAACATAGTGACGATACCTGCATATGTAGGTTGAAATTCTTCTTAACAAGAAACGCCCAGTAATGGACTGTTACTTTTTTATCATAATTATATAATTCTGCCTCGTTGTCCTAGTGGCTAGATATAAGGTTTTTACTGGTGTTAGGTACTTTCCCACACATCAGATATCCTACCGCAAAACAACAGTACTTGATATTGTTGTGTTCCGATTTGAAGGATGAGTCAGTGTAATTACAGGCACAAGGGACATAACATCTTAGTTCCCAAGTTTGGTGGTGCATTGGCGACATAAGCGATGATTAACATTTCTTGCAATGCTAATGAATGGGCGTTGGTGACCACGTACCATCCGGTGGCCCATATGCTCATCCGCCTTAATATTCTATAAAAAAAGAAAAGGTCCTGAGCCCCAAGCCGGGCCGATAAACGTTATTGGATTTTTCTATCAAAAATTTTTCAATAGCAGCCCCGGTTCTGGAAGACGGAAGTGTACACTCCCGTTACTCAGAAAACAAGTATAGCTGTTTGTCGCTCACCTGAGCTCTTTCCGGTCGTGTCGGATTTGCCGTCCCATCGTATTTTAAGAGTAATGAGCGAAGAGTATAGAGAGTGCACTATGCTTGCACACACACTTTTACTTTAAAATATCCTGCGCCATTGGCTAATCTCCCTTGAGATTGCTAGCCGTGGCCACGATCGGCTATGAGAACATTTTTATAGTTAAAAATAATTTAATTTATTGTTATATAGCAAGAAAATAGTGTACAATAACATACAAACGTATCATAATATTACAATAATCTTACAATCGAGTTCACATGTTCAACTTTTCAAATCTCGAATTACTCCAGTATTTTCTTGATATTCATTAAAATATCAAATGCACTTGACATTATAAACCTTGTTTTATAAAATCGATTACCGCAAAGACCACTTGAACTTTAATAAATAATTCTACATGCTACCGATGTAACTGTTATATATGATCGGCACCTGTTCTAACATATTGTATTTGTTGTTACTTTTAATCAAGGTCACATAAAATTTGAATAAAGTGAACTGAGCAATAGTTATAGTTGGATTATGTGAATTATTTGGAGTTCTTAATTCTAATCGAAAAATTTATGGAGTGATTTGCATCCTGACTAAGTTACGAAATAAGAATCATTAAAAAATATAACAGTAAGAATATTTGATATTGTCGTCTACATTGAATTTTTTTTTTAGATAACTAACATTGATATTTTATTTTAACACGTGAACGTAATAGTGTTCACAGGATACCCATGGACGTATGACATCGTACCCAAGCATTTGATTTTTTCGCGTTAATAGATTTTTTTTTGAACGACACACTAAAGCTAAATGAAATATTTATTAATTTTTTATTTCAAACAGCTTTGTAGAACAATATTGTGTAGTTGGGACCAGAGGCGGACTTAATGCCTGAGGGCTTTTTTTATCAGACAACCTTTAGGAAAATCAGAACAAGCGAAGGCGGATCTATTAAGACCATAATTTTTAAAAAAATTAACACGAATTGTGTATAATTTCCTCAAAATTTATCAATGTAACTAACAGCTGACAATTAACCAAGAAAATTCGATATTTCGATAGAAATGTCAACGCAAGAATTAACTATCCCTTTAGAATCATCGACATACTATTTAATTCACGGCACGAAAACTCAATTTCCCTAAAACATTCTTACCAACCGAAACTAATGCAATCCCTTTTAGTATTCAGCAAAGTACCTCCCATTAAGTGTGTCAGGATGAATTGACATGAGAAAAAGGAAAAAAAAATCCCTTTTAGACTCCATTCCTGTACATCAAAGTCTACGAATAGAAAAAAAAGATCTGAACCATTTATTGGCTGGTCTTGCAACAGACTTTTCTGTCTTCTACTGGAGAATATGTAAAGAACGGATCGAATTACTTGCCTCTTTGAAGTCACTGAAATCAAAAAGGCTTTATTGTTTCGCAGTAAATATTGATTGTGAAACATAGAGATGAAATAGAATACTCGTATCAGTTTGATCTTTGAAATTGAATTGGGGTATACTAATAGGAGGTTTCCAAAAAAACCATCTCCTCAAAAGGGAGAGGAGGCCTTAGCCCAGCAGTGGGACATTAACAGGCTGTTATGGTATACTAATAATTTTATTTTTAATTAATAACAACCCGCATTGGAGCAGCGTGGTGGAATAAGCTCCAAACATTCTCCTCAAAAAGAGGAGAGGAGGCCTTTAGCCCAGCAGTGGGACATTCACAGGCTGTTACGGTTACGGTTACGGTAATAACTATGAAAATAATATTGGCAGTGGGCTCCAAGCTGACCTTTTGCAGGAATATACATATAATCATGTGTATAGTCATATAATCCTTATGTCTTTGTATTCTTTTATACACTCGAAAATATTAAATTTAAGTTTTCAAGTAAAGATTAGTTGTACCAAATTGTAAAATGTTTTTACATTATTACCTAAAAAATACTTTACTTTACTGCAAAGCACGATATAAATTATAAATAATGAGTGTCGCTTGCATGAATTTGAATAATTTATCAATTGATCTCTAATTATTTTAAATCTATATTATAAGATGCTAGCTAAACTCGGGTAGGTTGCTTCTTCACTGAGCGTAATATATAACTTAATCAGTTTAGCTTAGTATTTTAAAGCAATTAACAACTAAAGCGCAAAGATAAAAGCATATTTTAAAGCATTATTTCTATGACTTTGAATTATATAATATGTATAGCTTGAAAACTTATACATAGTCACAGATTTTGATATATGTTAGGGTTTGTATATTAAGATAACTATTCTTTTGTCATTCACTTTGTCACTCCCTTCCATACCCTTAAAATATTTTTTAGGAATATCAGATCATGCCGTATATGAAAATGGACAAACGTTTATGTTTGTATCTTATATGTGAGGCGTATTAAGATATAAAAAAAAAGAATTAAAATATGATAACTATTACGAAACGTAGTATTGATACTGTAAGTATACACATAAAAACATACACACCGGTAGGCATAATATCATATAAACAGTAACAGTAACAGCCTGTTAATATCCCGCTGCTGGGTGAAGGTCTTCTCTCCCTTTTGAAGAGGAGGCTTGGAGCTTATTCCACCACGCTGCTAAAATGCGGGTTGGTAGAATACACTTGTGGCAGAATTTCAATGCAATTACACACATGCAGGTTTCCTCACGATGTTTTCCTTCATCGTCAAACACCAGATGAATTATAAACACAAATTAAGCGCATGAAAATTCAGTGGTGCTTACCCGGGCTTGAACCAACGATCATCGGTTAAGATTCACGCGTTCTAACCACTAGGCCATCTTTGCTGATATATGCCATATAGTAATATTCTGAGTAATATTATAAATGTAAGGTGTGTTGGTTTATCCTTTCCTTAACGCAGTGTTTTTTGCATGAAGAGCTCATGGACCGGAGATTGATACTTTCCATTTTTTAATATTAGTATAGATAGAATACTTATTAAAAAAAAAGGAAAATTAATCACTGATTAGGAAGAAGACGTAGAAGATATTGTGACTAATTAGCCATAAGGCCGCCCGTTGGACAAGGCAACCATTATTTTTTTGTTTGTTATTATATATTAACCAAGAAAATACCCATATCTTAGAAGAATCGACGCCAGAAATTTAGCTGATAATATGTATGCATATTCATTAGTTTATCTACATAATTAATTTTTATCACTGTGTTCCAGTATAAATAACTAGAAAGTCATTCTGTATAAATATAACGTTAAACGGCCTTATTTAAAGACATTCCTTAGCGGCTGTATAATTAAACATTGATTTCCGTGTTTCTGTCATTATTGATTTTGACATTAGAAAGAACAAGAGGCAGCATTGTTTAACTAATTATTCGATAACACCGTTTATAAGTAAAACCGCTAGTCCCTATCAACTTAAAGTCTGATTAAAAGAAAAAAAAAACTCATACCATCGAAATGCAAAAAAGTTTAATCCCGGAAATGGGAAGGTTTTTTCCGAGAAAAACTTCATTTAAATATCCAATGTTTTAGCGACGGAAGTTGAGATTACACAGTATTATAGTGTTTCTTATTAAAAATATAATTTAACTTAGTGCAGTATTGCAGGCTACCTCATTGGTCTACTGGTTAGTTTACATGACTGCTTACATTGAGGTCTTGGCTTCAAACAGATCGAATCGACAGATCGGACCATTAAAAGGTATTTTGTTTTTTATAAATATATTTATCAGTAAGCAAATAGCCACCCTGGTAAGTAGTCATTCCACAAAATCATTGGCACTGTAAGAAATTTTAACAATTTCTCACATCGCTAACGCGCCACCAACCTTGGGAACTAAGGGAACTAAAATTCCTGGTGACTGTAGTTACACTCAAACTTAAAATATGAACACAATTATAATATGTATTACTATTTGGCTGTAGAATATGTTACGAGTATGTGTACCAAATTTTTATTTTTTAGTTGGCTAATATCTCCTGACCGAAGTCGTTTAAGACAATATCATTATCATTACTATCATTGCCATTATTATTTAAGAATGGACATTTTATGTTTTCATCAAATATTTGTTATGTATTTTAAGGTTTACTTGAGATAATATTAATTTCTATGCCGAATACCAATGCTAGGGTTTGGGTTTTAGGACGATAGTTCTGGGAATTTTTCCAAAATTAGCAATCTCGTGAGCCGGAAATTTCAGGTTGAAATTCGAAACTTACGTGGCTAGCGAGACTTAAGTCATTTGTCTAAGATGTCTTGAGTCTCGAGACTGAAAATGTCAAGACTTCCACAGCTTTAGCCAATATCTAACATTGATCGGTTTATTAATTGATCCATTCGTCACTTTTGTTTCATTTTATTGTTTGTACGAAACCCTTTGAGTGAAAGAGCAAAATTAAAGAATAATTAATCGTCTGATTTCCTTTAGATCATCATAGAGCATTTTTTTGCGTAAAAAAGTTTCACTTGAATGTTGCATATTATAGAAATGTTACATTTCAAATTGACCTTCAAATTGTACTCACATATACACGAATATGTTTTACTTCAAAACATTTATTTTTTTTAGTGGTATTCTAAATGTAAAATAAAATCAAATATAATTTTCATGTTACATTTTGTCACATCATTTTATATTTCAACATAACTATTAACAATTTAATAAATACTTGGAATATATACCTATTTTATGTTTGGATACTGCAAATGGAAAAATTTAGAACAATGAAATTATCTGGTGACCTAAAATCAATAGCTTATCTCAGACTCCGACAGCCTTACTATTTAGAGGAAATAGAGCCAGCGTCTCGGGTACATACACGGGAAAGTATTGGAATATTATTATTTTAACTTTTATTTCTTGATACTGTATTAATTTAAAACTGAATAGATCATATAATATTGAAAATATATCTACATATAATATAAGATCAGTCGAAGAAGAGCCGAGACGGCACTGTGACAAGAATACGTGAACCTTAACCCTTAAGATTGTGGGCTTAAACCAACATGTCGTATGAAAATCTGCCACATGATTATTAATCAATACATTAAAGCAAGGTAATTGAATAAACTACACACCTTTTTACTAAAAAAGAGAAACCTTTGCCCGAAGCCTTCGCCCAGCAGTCAATACAGTACCAATATTATGTTAAAATATTAACCGATAATTTCGTACTCATTTCAGTGCGTACCACTCATTCATCAATCATTAGACCATCAGCGTATTGCGGTGTCCTAATTTGAAGGTTGAGTGAGCTAGTTTAATTACAAATAGCTACTGTGATTCCCTGGTTTAAGTCCTGGTTTGTGACGTCATTTATATTTCTTAATATGTCATCTTATCAGTGTCTATAGACGAAGACGGTCCGTTAACATATTTTATTAATTCCCTCTTGCCACAATGAATAACATAAATTTATTTAATATATATGAAAAAATCCACAAAATAATCCTTAAAAATACTATCATTAGTGAATAAAAATACAGCCCACACTACTCTTTATTCCCTTTGTTTTAGCTGTCCTACTTAGTAATAAAAACGTTGAATCCGTGCCGTTCTGACGTACTCGTTTTAAAATGCAAGTTTTTAAAACATTGACATTCTTTGCACCATTTCTAAACGACTTCAAAAACGTAGATTCTTAATCCGTCTGTATTTATTAAATACTATTACTGTAATATTATGTATTTATTACATTTTTTTTGTATGTTTTCAGCATAATTGAATCAAATAGATGAGTTGTGTCATTGAATGTGGGAAATATTTGATATGGGTTGTTATTTTTTTTGAAAACAAATCCAATTCCATTTTATACCAGCAAGACTAATACTTCGGAAATAATAAAGAAACAGTAAATATATAATGTAACAACTTGTGAATGTTCCACTGCTAGGCCTTAGCCTCCTCTCCTTTTTTGAGAAGAAAGTAAATATATATTTCAACAACATTATATTCGTGGTGCTTGCTTATCCATCTAACCGAACGATTCATGTCTTTTTTTACATGTATTTATTTAAATATGTTTTTGCTCAGACGAAATAAGCAACCAACTGACAAATGCAAAAAAGCGACGTTGATTTATAGTGGTTAAAGATAAACAAATGTGAAAATATAATCAGTACACGCCAAACAATCTCTTCAGTCGTATCTAGCTGTCCTAACGGCAATACATCTTTACATCTTACGCATTTTTATCATTTAGGTTCCTTTATTCTATGAATTATGCCGAAATATCTTATAATACGTTGTCATTTTTGAGGATTTTTTTCTGGACAAATTGTTAGGTTCGTGCCATTCAAACTTTATATTTAGGTCTTAACCGTGATTATATTTTTCGTTTTTATATTATTATCTGACATTTCCACAGTGTTCCACCTCGTGGTCACGAACTGACTGGCTTCACACTTGAAGACTGACTTTGAAGTTCACAATGTCCTCAGCCTTGAAATGTACGAGTTTTTTTCCGTCTACCTCTAATATACTTTTAACGTAATTATTTAAACTGTAATCCGGCTAACACACAACATAATAACAATGCACGAATAATGGTTCAGGTTTCATTAAATGTATGTAGTACCAGGTTCCACATTGTTGACAAACGATGCTTTACCATGGATAATGCTGGATTTAATATGTCGACAACGTGGAATGTTTATGATGTAGTTGAATATTTAGAGGATATAAAGCCCATTAAAATCAAAATTAGACAAAATCAACGTTACAAAACAAAAGTGTTCTGCAAATTTCAAATGTCTTATAATTTAAGCTGTATATTAGGCAGTTAGTCATGATATTACATTCAATAATTACATTTACAATGTACATTTATTAATTAATATTTTAGTAATACTCGAGAAATCGTGAACCGTATTCGAAAATCAAGAGACTACTTATCGAAGGCAAAATAAACACGCTATACAGTTTTGTTGGAAAAGAAAACGCCCAAAGATCCGAAGAATGGCGAATAAAGCTGTAATCCATTTAGTTTCGAAGTTTCAAAAATACATAAAATAATTCAATAGTCTAAGAGGTTTTATCATAAAGTCCGAAAATAGTCACCAAATCCGAGAAATAAAATGAGACCAAGATTACAAAGGCTTACATTTTTTTATTGTGGGATCGAATTACAAATCCATTCCGATTTTCTTTTGACCGTATAAAAAGGATTCGGTTGATAGCTATTACGAAATTTTACTAAGGCGACTTTGAAGAATATTGTTTTCGAATTTATGGTTCTGTGTTCTAAATTCACCTTGGCTTGCTGACGAGTTCTATTTCCATTTGTTATATATATTGACTATTGTCTAACAGGGTTTATGTGTTCGTTACATGTACTCGGAGTACCTGATACTATTTCAGATCTGTACGAACAAAATCACAACTCACCACAGAACAAGAACGTGATAGCATTTGAAGGATAGCACTTTGAAGAGTCAAAAAAGTTTATGAATTTCAATAAGAAATTTAATAAGTTACGATTAAACATATTTTCTTGTTTGTCAATTTAATCATTGTTATATATTCTCTGCTTTTTACTTAACTTATTGATTAATATTTTTAATTTACTGAATTGCATTTTTAGTGTCATATATGCCAAGATTGGTGGCGCATTGGCGATGTAAGCGATGGTTAACATTTCTTACAATGCCAATGTCCATGGGCGTTGGACCACTTACCATCAGGTGGTTCATTTTATAAAATAAAATAAAACAATAATAAAAAGGTCAAAATATTATATTAATTATTCAAGTAGGCTATCACAAGCACTTTTGAATCGTAATTATACAATTTTAATTTTAACATAAACCTACCACCGGTCGGAATGTAGATCCTACCGAGAACTGGAAACTCAGTATTTACTCTTTTTAACAACCTGAAAATTACATGCTATAATCAAATACAATTATTTTTATATATCCTGTATGAACGTCAACGAAGAGTAACTTCAAGTTCTGTTATCATTTATATAATCCTGTACAATATAAGACTATGCCTAACTAACTTGAAAAAAAAAAGATGTTCAGTTATTATAATTATCAGAAATGAATAGAAGAAAGCAATATGAAGTATTCATATTTACATAACCAATTTGGGATTGCAATCCATAAGGCAATTTCTCCAATAGCTATTGTTTAAGCGTGCGAAATTGTAATCGGTAGTTGGTACCCAGTACTAGGCAAAACAGGCTTTCTTTGTACCGGGCCACTGGATGTTTTGTGACAATGTTAATCTTTTGTGTTAATAAATTTATTTTGATTTTTTATTTTATAGCAATGTTTGATTTTACGCAATAAATGCGAACTCTTTAAAAAGTCGAGATGGCCTAGTGGTTAGAACGCGTGAATCTTAACCGATGATCGTGGGTTCAAACCCGGGCAAGCACCACTGAATTTTCATGTGCTTAATTTGTGTTTATAATTCATCTCGTGCTTGACGGTGAAGGAAAACATCATGAGGAAACCTGCATGTGTCTGATTTCATTGAAATTCTGCCACATGTGTATTCAACCCGCATTGGAGCAGCGTGGTGGAATAAGCTCCAAACCTTCTCAAAAAGGGAGAGGAGGCCTTAGCCCAGCAGTGGGACATTAACAGGCTGTTACTGTCTTTAAAAAAATTATTAACAAAAATTACGATGTAATAACAGATAATTAATTTGCACGTGAGATGATAATTTTAATTAATTTTGGTACAGAACCTTCGTTATGTCCTATATATTACTTGGTGGTAAGGCAATGTGTGAGCCCGTCAGGGTGGGTTCAATCGCAAGACTTACTCACGACTAGTGGCGCATTGGTGTAAGGGCTGATTAGCATTTCTTATGGTCCCTATGTATGTGGGTGTTGATGACCGGCATCAGAGGTGGGTGTGTTGACTCACTGTCAGCCCATGCTCGGTCCGATTTCTTATCATGTAAGAAGCGATAACTTAAGAAAATTAGATAAGGATACTAACAAGTCAAATACTTAGACTGTGAAGAAAGTTTAGGGAAATGCGAATAAATAACATTGAATGGAAGACTTTTCTCGCTCCAACAATGAATTTCGAATAAGCTCCAATAAATCGCTGTTTCGCAATTCAGTTGCCCAATTTGAATTTCGCGAGTGAAGCTTGATGTAAATCTTTGTATAATAAAACAAACATTTTTGAAAATAGAATATCCCACCGCTGAGCTAAGAGCTTTCCTTGTGAGGAAAATATTTGCAGGTTGGTGGATATAAATTAGAATGAATATATTTAAATGTAATCTAATTGAATTGTAGCTAGGGATCGCCTTTTTAAATGATCAAAAATTCGTCGCTTCTGTCTTCATATTGTAAAATTATTCATATATGCCGTTGTATTCAATTATCAATTAATTAATTAAAATTACATAACTCAAATCTACCAAATGAATGAAAATGCCTATGCCTAGTGCCTATTGATATAATTATAATTTAAATACCAAATTTTAAGATTTACAGAAGCCAGCTAGTTAAGCTTTTTTTATAATCGCTTGACTTGCAAGATACTATTCATTTTTAATAAAAGAGCTATTTACCTTGTCTATTTATTCTTAATTCTATATATATTTTTAAATGTCTAGTGAAAGCATGATTTCATCAAGAGGGGAATCAACAAATTCATACCTAAGTTTCTCTCACATTATAAAAAAGCCATCCCGCCGCGTCTGTCTGTACGTAGTAAACACAAAAACTGCTGAACGGATTTTTATACAGTTTGCACTAATGGGTAGATTGAACATGAGGAAGGTTTAAATGCATAATTTATTGAGATTTTATGTAAATTGAATGAAATACGACGCTGATTGTTGAAGATTTCAGTAAAAAATATACCGACTGGGAGCATTACTGTCATGCACTGAGTAAACCAATCACAAATCAATCGTCTTTCACCGTCCACTGCTGGACGAAAGCTTCCCCCATAGAACGCCAACCATCCCAATCTTGGACAGCCCGTCCATCCCTTATCTGCCACCTTTTTCAAATCGTCGGTCCACCTTGCCCCAGGGTATCCTACACTACGATATACTATCATGAATAGACTTATATGTATGTATTTCGAATTTACGATATAAACGTTTTATGCTCTTATTCTATCCATGAGAGCCAGGACGGGTAGCTATATAATATTACAATATTCAAATTTTAGTTAAAATGTCTGTTAGGTTATATGTAAACGAATGAGCGTCGAACAATATTTTTTCAGGTATTTTTTTTTTGTAATTTTTTGCAAAAAGCCTAACCGGTCCAATTTATATCAAAACAAAACATATAGCTTTTTATATCTATCTTTATATGCTTTCTGTTTTCGAAAGCTTCAAATTGATTTTCAAACTAAATTTCCACAGTTTAAATTGGTTCTAAAACGTCCGTGAAGTGAGGTTAAGCTTAGGTGGCATTTTAATAAAACAACTTTAATAATATTTGCATTATATACACAGAGATAATATTTTTCTTGTTTCATCTTCTAGTACGGCTTTGTTCAAGTCACTCTTAGGTAAGACTAAACTTAGTATGTTTATGTACCGGTTGAAGAGTGAGCAAGCCAGTCTAACCACAGACACATAGGACATAGCTTGGTTGCGCAATGGTGATATTAGGAATAATATTTCTTACATCGCCAATGTCCATGGGTGGTGACCATTTATCATGTATTTGCCTATTAGCCAGCTTGCCTACCTATCTACACATATTATAAATACGAAAGTAATTATCTCTGTGTTACGCTATAACGGGTAAACTGATTTTGATGACATGTTATGTTATGAAGCAAGCCGAAGATTAAGCCGAGATGGCTCAGTGGTAAATCTTAACCGATGATCGTGGGTTCAAATCCGGGCAAGCACCACTGAATTTTCATGTGCAGACACATTAATGTCTTTGTAATTCATCTCGTGCTTGACGGTGAGGAAATCTGGATGTAAAATTCTGCCACATGTGCATTCCACCAACCCGAATTGGAGCAGCGAGGTAGAATAAGCTAAAACCCTTCTCCTCAAAATAGGGAGTGGGACATTCACAGGCTGATATAAGAAGCAAGCTTGAACCTTAAAAACTATTAAACCTAACAACTGACACCCTAAAATGCGGCCAAAAATTAGTTATAAATAAAAAAATTTTTTTTTAGGCTTATTCGAAATTGTACCTTTATTATAAAAATTTGAAAAAACATCTTATTTCTAATTATTTTTATTGATAACTCAAGCTCTTCAATATCTTTCCAAACGATAAACGGTACTTATTTTTCTTTGTCTATTTATATATAGATATTGGTATTGGTAGGTAGCATTATACCAATTAAAGAATAAATAAGCCTCGGTGTCTTATTTGTTCTTATTTCTGTGACTCCAATTCGTAGTCTGACCTTTCGTGAGAGCCTATCTCCTGAATAGATATTATTCCGATGTTTTTTCTAGCAATCTTTTTTAAAAACTCGCCCATTTATAACTGTCAGGGGCAGGGGCCGTTAAAATGTTTTACGACCTGAATATATAGAATTTACTAGAACGTCTATTAAATCAATGGGTAGTCGGTTCTTGTTACAGTAAAAATATTTTTTTATTAACAGTTCTATTTATGTTTTGGGAAAACAATAAAAAATAAAATAAATTCTTGTTTAACAATATTTATAAAATATATACTCACTCATTTCATATTCTACCGCTCATTATTATTTTATTATTCCAGTTTGAGGGTAAGTGAGTCAGTGTAACTACAACACAAGGGACTTAACACTCAGTTACCAAGGTTGGTGCAATGGAAAAAGGACGATAAGAACGATAAAGGTTAATAGTTCATACAAATCTAATATTTTAGTTGGCGGTGACAACTCACCGCACTGAAGACCTTAACCTAGCAAGCATGTCATGTAAGAATTTTAATTCACTCTAACTTAAATATACCTAGACAATAACTTATAATTATTATACTAAGTTTGGCAAACCAAGCAAAAGGAAACTGTTTAATAAGTTCATGTAATAACGCTAAGTTAAAAACTGTATCAAGTTATATTAGAAGCATATTGCAGTGAAGCACGTCTTAACTTTAATATACGACAGCTGGTTCCGTAGAACTTTCTATTTGAAATGTTAGGAAACAAATTTTAAATGGAAATGAAGGACATTTTTTTATATAGAAATAGAAGTTATGTTTCAAGTGCTTTCAACATTAATTGAGTGCGACACTCGAATTAGTTATTTGTTTGTTTATTTTTTACTGAATTGTAAAGTTTTCAAAAGGCTCAATAATTAATAGTTATATTATAAAGTTGTGTCCGCTCGTACGGCAACCTAGAAAACTTTAAAAATTGTCAATCATAAATTTAAAAATAATGTTATTGTGCTCTCTGTTATTATACAACCCCAATGACTTTATTTATATTTTTTTAATGACTTTATTTTATTATATATTACTTTCCACCCGCGTGTGAAGAAGGTGGTAGATATTTGGTTCTTTTATGGTCTTTTCTGTTCCCTTAACGTATATATACATATGTAAAATGTCATGATATTTGGTTGAGTAGGTAAGACGTGAAAGCGTGAAACAAACTGTTACTGGTGGTAGAGCTTTATGCAAGCTCGTCTGGGTAGGTACCACCCACTCATCAGATATTCTACCGCAAAACTGCAGTACTTGGTGTTGTTGTTTTCCAGTTTGAAGGGTGAGTGAGGCAGTGTAATTACAGGCACAAGGAACATAACATCTTAGATCGCAAGGTTGTTGGCGCATTGGTGATGTAAACGATGGTTAACTTTTTTTACAATGTCAATGTCTATGGGCGTTGGTGAACACTTACCATTAGGGTGGCCCATATGCTCGTCTGCCTTCCTATGCTATATAAAAAAAAACGAATAAACAAACTCACTTTCACATTTATAACATTTATAACGATAACTTTTATTGGTGGTAGGGCTTTGTGCCCGTCCGGGTACCATCCACTTATCACATATTCTACTGCTAAACATCTATACTTAGTATTCTTATTTTCCGGTTTGTAAGGTGAGCAAGCCGGTGTACCTTACTCAAGGGATGTAACATCTTAGTTCCTAAAGTCGGTGGCACTATGACGATGTAAGGGATGACTTATATTTCTTACATCAATGTCTATGGGCGGTAGTGACCACTTACCAGCTGGTGGCCCATTAGCCAGTCTGCCTAAGGAAAAAAAAGAAAACTCTCTCCATCGAGAATTAATATGATTTATTGCGCCAATTAGGAACTATCAGCTGGATTTAAAAAGAATCTATAATATGGGTTAGACAAACCACTTATTAAGTTAAGCTGTGGGCTACATAGCTTCATACAACGACCTTGAGGAATGGAGTAGCAACTAAAAACATGATCCAATATGGTAAACTGCATTGCAGGTATTTAGAATGCAAATTCAATGAAATAGAAACCGCAGGACACTACTAATTTTTATTAAAGCCATGACGTCATTAGAAAAAATAAAATAATATTTTTGAAGTAAGATGGGTAGCTAGTTAAGTATAATATTATATCTAAACAAACAAAATAATTCACATATCTATATATATTTCAAAATATATGTAAATGGTTGCAAATGTTACATAAATTTCCATTATAACGGGTGATTGATCATTCAGAAATTCTAAAATAAGACACGCCATTAGAAAGCGGTCGAGTTGTGATAAACCATTGACTTGGAAGACTCTTCGATGAGCAATTAAAAGGCATTCCTCATAAATTTCATATGAAGTTTAAAACTAGTGTTTGAGCAGAGATTAGACTTAAGTGCGATTGCGGATTCAAATCATACACTTTGCACTTTTTATGTGCTTTTCTTGTGTTCGTTGGTGAAGGAAAATATTGTGAGCGGCTTGCTCACAATGTTTAGGATGAAAATTTATCACATATCAGGAAATTTACTGGTTATCTCTTTCTTTACTACTTTGAAACTACAAAATGAAAAAAAAAAATTGTAAATTATTACATTTTCATTTTGTAGCTTGTTGTTCATGTTATTTATCATCCGTTTATTTATTTTTTAATTGAGCAAAATAATTTCAATGTCAAATACGAGTGCTAAGTTTTTATGATATCCAAGTAAAATATTTCTAATTTAAATGAAGCAGTTACTGATCTTACGTTAGGCACCTTAAATATTAAATACAAACTTAACTTTGATAAGCTATTTGCAAGCATTTATCTCCAAATAGGTTGCAGCTGATCAATTTTATATTATTTGGACTCTGACTCTATTTATAACAAAATCTATCTGTATAGTAGGAAATAATTTTCGAAAATTACACTTTAATGGAGATATCAAAAATAAATACAGTTAATAGAAAATATATTCTACCGCCAAACAGCAATACTTTGTATACTTGTGTTCCGGTTTGAAGGGTCACAGTTCCTAAAGATGATGACAGTTCCAAAAAGCGGCGCAGTGACGAAGCAAGGGATGGTAAAAAATTCATGGAGCGCCATTCATGCCTAAGCGTGGTCTCCACTCTAACACGTGTCGGTTCCATCGGCCATCGATGCTCTCGGAGACACGACTAGCCCACTTCTACTTCAGCATGCTAATTCAACGTGCGATGTCGGTGACTAGTTCTCTGGCGAATGTCCTCATTTCGGATTCTATCTTAAGCTTGTGGACCAGCCTTACGGTGAATGTCCACGTTTCGGCACCATAAGTCATTACAGGTAGGACGCACTGATTGAAGTCTGCCTACTTATTTGGAATAAAGAAATACACATATGTATAATAATTAATACCGCAAGTGAAGTATATCTTTCAAATGTACACAGCTTACACTGTTGTATATCAAAATATTCTTTATTCAAGCAGAATGGTGATTTCTTCCATATAATCTCAGGATTAGAGTTTGACATTTAAAGATATAAACTGTTGGTGCATTATTAGCACAGCAAAGATCATCATTGAAATGTATAAAGCATTACCCAGTTCACTAACAATGATAAATGTGTCAATTGTAATACAGCGGCTGGCTTACAATATAATGAATGAATTGTATGAATATACACGAAATGGTTTGATCTATTGAATGACACGATTCTCTCAATACAAAGCATAATACGTTTGTTATTAAAATGTATATTGTAGTAATTGTCTCTGTATTATTTTTTTACGAGCAGATATAAAAAGAGCGGTTCAATTTGCTTGCTTTATAATATCGAACGCCGCTTTTCTTTTTTAAGAGTTAACATTTTAATGTGTAACCTAAAATGTGTGTGTTTTATTACTAAAAAAATAACGTTTTATTTATTTTGAAAACGATAAATTATTTGCGACAAATGAATTAAAACAGATTTTTCATTCTTCAACTTTAAATTTCACTACTGGATAGCAAAATAAAAAAAAAATATGAAAAAAATTATCCTTAGTCCTAAATAAAGAAATCAATAGAAATAGTAAAAAAAACTCAGCTACTCTTTTTCTACCTCGTTAGTCTAATGGCTAGATACCGAAGTCCTGGGCTCAAAACCAAATCGGGCCGATGAAAAGTTACTGGTTTTTTCAGTCGAAGATTCTCTGTAGCTGCACGGAGCTTGGTATACTATGGAAGTGTGTACACTCTCGTGCCGGAAAGCAAATAAAACCTTTGCTCCTGCACCTGAGCTCTTTCCAATCGTGTTGGATTGCTGTCTTGTGTATATGCGCCAACTTCGACATACTCTGATGATGTGGTCGAAGCGATGTACGAGGACATCGCAAAGGCCCTCAACGACACCTCGAAGGCCCACTAAAATGTTGTTATGGGAGACTTTAAAGCTAAAGAGGGAGTACAAGATAGCGGTGAATCGAAAGTCGGACCTTACGGCTTGGGCTGCAGAAATCACAGGTGGCAAATGCTGGTAAACTTTCTCGAAGCGCAGGGGCTCTTTTTGATGAATTCTTTCTTTCAAAAGAAGCCTCAGAGGAGGTGGACATGGTGAAGCCCCGATAACGTGACAAGGAACGAGGTAGACTTTATCATTTCGAATAAAAGGCACATTTTTAGAGATGTTTCAGTGATCAACAGGTTTAATACCGGAAGTGATCACCACTTGGTTCGAGGCACTCTAAATATCGACTTCAAAGCCGAAAGATCGAGAATGATGAGGTCTACTCTCCAACCTACCATACTCCAAGCTGCTCAAGGCTCCGAAAAGTTCCAAATGGAACTTCAAAATTAATTCACCGCGTTGGAAACCGTAAACAGCATTGATGAGAAAATCGACACGCTGGTCAAAATACTGCAAAACACATCCCGCAAGTGTCTTCCGCCACAGAGAAGAGACAACGCACCAAAACTCTCTGCTGAGACACTCGAGCTCATGAGAAAACGACGAGAACTACCATCGTTTTTGTCAGATAAGGCCTTAAACCAAACAATAAAAACCGACGCTCTCCGACGCTCCAGTACCCGTGCCATCAAGGCTGCGATTGAGCAAAATCGGGGATCGAAAGTGTTCGCTCGCAAGCTTGGGAGGCCGCGTCTGACAAAACTTAAAACTGAAAATGGTGGGGTCGTTACCTCTAGGCCTGAGATTGTCGGAGAAGTAGAGAGGTTTTATGGGCAGTTGTTCTCTTCAAGATCGGATAAACCCGTGGGAATCAGTATTGATGACCAGCGCGCCCCTCTTACGTGCCATTACTCCGAGGAGCTCCCGGTCGTTGACCAAGGCGAGATTAGGGCGGCTCTAGAACAGCTTAAATCACAACAGAATCACAACAGAGTTGCTTAAGGCAGGCGGGACTCCAGTCCTAAAAGAGCTAGCAAGCCTCTTTAATTCCGTCATCCAACATGGCAAGACCCCGGAAACGTGGAGCGGGAGTGAAGTAGTACTGTTTTTCAAGAGAGGTGATAAAACCCTCTTGAAAAACTACAGACCGATTGGTCACGTGACTCATGAGGGAGATTTCCCTCCTGAGTCACGTGTATAAGCTGTTCTCAAGAGTCGTCACGAACCGTCTCGCCAGACGACTTGACGAGTTCCAGCCCCCAGAGCAAGCCGGCTTTCGATCAGGCTACAGCACCGTGGACCACATCCATACTGTTCGGCAGATTGTGCAGAAGACCAAAGAGTACAATCAGCCACTGTGTATGGCATTTGTGGACTACGAGAAAGCCTTCGACTCCATCGAAAGTAAATTGCATGAACAATTTGCAATAAATCTCGCTAGAATTAAAGGTTAAGAAAAATTGCGAATGAAACATTCAAATGACAATATAATGGCCGATCTTTGTTAAATTATATTTAAACTTAAGTCGATTAATTAGCATTTTGTTGTAAAGTTCGCAATTAGTCGATTAACAATGTAGCTAAATTTATTATAAGCCAACGGTTTTCACGATTCGGGCGACGTATGATGTATAATGATTTACAATGACGTATTTATAACGAATGTTAGTAAAAAAAAAGTCGTTTGGCCGCCATTTTGAATAAATTATAACAGAATATACAAAATTGTATTATCACCAGCACTAAAATTGTGTGCAGAATTCGAGTGAAATGAAAAGAGTTGGCTTAAAATTCGTTTCCAAGATTGGTTCAAAATCAAAAGTATAGTTGAGTATTACAGTTTAATGAATGTTACTAAGTTTATTATTTGGTTCATTGATATTACGAATATACGAATATTATAGGACGCCATGTTATGTTACACTGGATTTATTTTATGTGATCATAAATACATTTTATATGATAATAATACTAATAAGATTGTACTCCGGTCTTCATTTTTAAATTTAATAAATCTTTATAGTTTAAGCCTAATTTATATAACCTATTAAAATGATTATTATTTCACATCAATTTTGAATCGATAATAGTGATGTAAATAAAAGATGTAAGTTATTTTCTAAATTCAAAAGATATTTTTTTTTTATTGAGAATTTAGGAATACGTTTTTGTTTCGCTAAATAATGCGTTGAAAATAATTTAGACGGTAAAAATATAACAGTTCTCGATAAAATGACATCTACAAAAAGGCGGTACTTTCCAACGTTTTCTTTTATGCTTCAACACCTTTTTTTGGATTGAAGATAAATCATCTTACAATAAAAGTTTAATTAAAATAATAATTTGCTTAAATAAATTTCCTTTAAAAATTAGTTGCAATATATTCAATAGTCATTAGATTTTTTTAATAAAATTACTAATTAAACAACCAAAAAAATCCCGTTAACTTTATCATAACACATTAAATTAAAAAAAAAAAACAGGAAAGGTAAAAAAAACAGTTAAATAATTATTAATATTGTCAACTTACGTATTCTACCAGCGTCGATTTTCTTGTATCACGATTAAAAAAAATCTTTTAGATAGAACACTATCACACACTCGAACATTCGTTGAAATTCCCCACTGTCACCATTAATTCATAATACACTTAAGCGTTTGAGATCGTGCGACAAAAATAGTGTGATCATCTTGCGACAATCGAATTTTTACTCATCCATTATATTGTACGCCTACGCGACACGTACACACGCCACGGCGGTCCGCGAACGACTGACCTGGGAGCTACGCTGGTAGGAAAACGCGGGAAATGAAGAAGAAAACGCGCGAATTTTTTTTATCTGTGGACGTTTTTGCATGTTATTGCCGGTCATCAGAGTGGAAGAATTTTTTAATTATTAAGAAATGTAGCTTACCCTACAATTTATGAATATTTCATTTCGAATAAATATGCCTCGGATTAAAGTTCTTCGGAAAGTTATTCTTAATCATGTATAATATAAAAGTAGAAGCTGACAAGAGAGGAGGTCCAGCGTTGAAACATTTACTCATTCCCCCTGATCCTAACACGCGAGCAAAGCCGTGGGAATAATGTAGTAGTATATAGATATAAATACAGATTATACATAATACATTGATTAATGATATTATTATTATTAATTATATTATTCACATTTGATTTTTTTATATACAAAACATGAAAATTACCGAATTTTTATTAACGCTTTTTATTTTATGTACAAAATTTTGTGTCAAATAATTAATCTCATCAATTATATGTTATTTATTAAATCATTCAAATCATATAATATTATATCTAATTAATATCCTACTATGATTTACATTTTTAATAATCAATAAAAAATAACTAATATTTTATTTCTAAAAATGAAAAGAGTTTTTATATAAATGAACGATATAATTTTTCGGTTACAATGTTTATAAATAGGAGAAATATATTATCTGTGAAAACATTTCAGATTTATTTTGTGTCGTTTCCTTATTTCGTTTGTATAAAAATGGATGCTGTATAAAGAAGGCTATTTCAAGAATTATTTATATAATAAAAGACATTATTTTTGTATTACATTAATTATTATATATTATTAATACAATTCTCAAGCGTGTGATTTTTTTAAAAAAGAATTACATTTATGGAAAATCCGAAATATGTGTTATTAAAAAAAGTATAGAGCGATTTAAAATTTGAATAATTCATTAAATAATATGGTGATATTATCCACCGTGATATTATGATCTAATTATTGTCATCTTTATTTCCAACATGAAGCCGAGTAGGACTTATTTATTTTTGTTTTAATTAATTTAATGATGACAGTGAAAAACCATAATTTGATATACTGAATTATTGAAGCAACGTTGTGGATAATTCAGCGTGATAGAGCTGTAAATATTCCTTCTCAGGATAGGTGGTAATCTTCTTATTTATCGTCTGTTCCTATATCCTCAAGATTTAGAAGGGTTTTAATGAAATCCAGAGTATTTCCTTTGGTTTAACATAACCTTAACATAAATAGACATTTTTTTAATATTGTCTTGTTCCAATTTTAATTTATAACATTTGATATGTTTGGTCTTTTAAAATATATCATTTACTGACACAACCTTTATTGTATGTAGAGATTTGTTGCTCAAACCCACGTCCGATTGGGGTCAATTGAACCCTTTTTTAATTGCTTTTTATACAAATATAATTGGCCCCTCTTTCTTGTTTTGTTGTTTATTAAATTAATCGACACTACAAATATACAGATGAAATAATCTTTATATGGAAAAAGCCTGTCTGATTACGCACTAATACTGAAAAAAGAAAAAAGGCTTTATCAGGGATACCTGATGTTAATTGGTCACCGTCCATAGACATTGGCATTGTGAGAAATATTAACCATAACTTACATCGCTAATGCGTCACCAACCCTGGGAACTAGGATGTCCTTTATACCTGTTGTTACACTGGCTTGCTCACCCTTCAAACCGGAAATAACAATATATGATGTGCCTGTGGTAGGTATCCAGACGGGCTCGCACAAATTCCTTTTTCGTTTATAGCTTATTTCATTATGCTACTCCAATGTAGGTTGAATATATATGGCAGAGTTATTTTTGACACATGTAACTTTTTCACGATGTTTTCCCGAAACCTAGGAGATTAATTGAAAAAACAATTTAAGTTCATGGAAACTGGGAAGTGCTTAAGGTTTGAATCCACATTACTCGGTTAAGATTAAAGAGTTCTACTGAGCCATCTCAGATCTTAATTCAATGAGTAACAATTTGTAGAAAACAAGCGTTTGTTTCTATATGATCATGAGAACGAATGTAATAAAAAATGCAAGTATGCTAGTGAACACATTTGCACTAAAATATGTCAGCTGTGGATGATCGTTCAAGATATTTTTATCATTAAATCAAAGGAGACTAATAACAAAAATCTACTAAATCGAAGTTATTCTGTTTAATCGTAGCGGAAATGCGTCACAGCTGGACTGAAACTTGCACTTGAAAGGTCTAAAAACTCATTTAACACTTTTTGAAGAATCAATATCCATGTCAATGTGTGGAGGTTCATAATCATCGAGTCTTACTTTAGGACTTAAAAAATAAAATTGAAAAGAAACCTTATTAGGCATAGGGTCATTTGTTTGTCTTAGGTTCTTATTTTGAAATTGATATTTGACTGTAATATTTTTGACATGTATTAAATTTTTTTATACGAAAAACAAGTTTTTTTATAGGATTATACCCTTGATATTCTGTATTAGCACAGTCGATTCGATTTTCAAAATTTACATAACATTTAAAGTATAGATTTCAACGATATATTGCAAAGTCATATTTTTATATAAATTTAATTAGATTTTCATTAATATAATTATGTGTTCCTTTATATTAAGCCGAAATAGCCCGGTGGTAAACACGCGTGAATCTTAACCGATGATCGTGGGTTCAAGCCCCGGAAAGCACCACTGAATTTTCATGTGCTTAATTTGTGATTATAATTCATCTCGTACGTTACGGTGAATTGAAACATCGTGAGGAAAATGTGTCTAATTTCACTGAAATTCCACCAACCCGCACTGGAGAAGCGTGGTGGAATAGCTCCAAACCTTCTCCTCATAAAAGGTATATTCTCCTCATAATAGGTAAGAGTAACTACTGTTTTATTTGTCTGTACTGTACTTTGTGATTGAAACTATATTTCAAAGTGATTACATAAAATTGTTATTTCACATAAAATTTAATCTTGTGAAATGTGAAATTTGTGAAAAAAATGAGTGCCTACTCGAATAAAGCATATTTTGATTAATTGATGTCTGAAGTTTTGAGGAACTATGTGAATTAAACGTTAAGATTGCAACATTAAAATGTAACATTTAAAAACAAAACATATCTGACATAAACGTTTAAAATTGAAGCGTGGGTTTTTTTTATTTTGTAAAAAAATTGCTGTATAAAATTTTAATTTATTTATTTTTAATTTGTTACAAAAAATATTTAAAAGACTAAGCACTGAAATTTGCTTATCCTTTGTAGTGTGTTGTGTTTCCACTAGCTCACCCAAGAAATAATAATTAAGACGGACAAATAAGAAGTCAGTAATTATACAGAATCAAACTTGCAATGTATTTAACTTGCAATTAATTTTCTTTATATAAATAAATTTAATTTTTAAATAGTTTAACAAAACAAATAATATTTGAAGATTATAAAGATATACTCAAATGATATAATAGAGTTAAGACTTAGTATTATGACTAAGCAATGTATCAATATAGCTATTTGAAGACCAATAAAAAAGCCACTGGTATTTTAAAAACGGAATGTCTTAACTACCAATAGGATTATATGGTATGTCTATATCTGACACAGATTAAAATGTTACATTTTTATTATACGTTACACCTTCGTTTAATCTTGATTATTCATTCATGTGTATGATGACGAGTAAACTTGATATTATGAGATTCACTGGTGGTAGGGCTTTGTGCAAGCTCGTCTGGGTAGGTACCACCCACTCATCAGATATTCTACCGCAAAACAGCAATACTTGATATTGTTGTGTTTCCGTTTGAAGGGTGAGTGAGCCAGTGTAATTACAGGCTCAAGGGACATAAAATCTTAGTTCCCAAGGTTGGTGGCGCATTGGCTATAAGCGATGGTTGACATTTCTTACAATGCCAATGTCTAAGGGCGTTTGGTGACCACTTACCATCAGGTGGCCCATATGCTCGTCCACCTTTCTATTCTATAAAAAAAAAAAAGATCTGACAAGGAATATATTTAAAAGTTTTGTCAAAAAATTAGTAATAATAAATAAGGCACTAAAGGATTTAAAAAAAAGTGAATACGTAACGAGCTTATTCTCGCATTTTTGATATATTGTAGTATTATATAAAAATAAACCCGCAAAGAATTTCATATTGATTGCAAAGCAAACAAAATTTTGGATTATATTTGAACAATTAAACAAAGAACCGAAGGGTTTGTATTTATTTTAGTCTCATTTCGAATGTGAAGATTTAAAAAAAAAAAAATGAATAGGAATGTAAATATTATAGTAATTTGAATTTTAATCACGAAATCTCGAACAGGGACGAAATGAAATATTTAACTTTGATGAATTTTCGTTTTATATATATTCAAGCTATTGTCACCAAGAATTTGATCATCATTAGTGACACTAGAGCGGTATATACAATGTATGGTGTTTAACACAATATTAAAGCCGGATAAACCCGGATAAGTAGTTTGAGTAAAATCGAAAAAAAAAAACAAACAAACACAACTTTCTTCCCGTTCTGCACACATTCCATCGCCACACAGTAATACTGAGTATTGTTGTGTTCCGGTTGAAACGGTGAGTGAGCCAGTGTAATTAAAGTCACAAGGAATATAACATCTTAGTTCCCAAGATTAGTGGCGCTTTGGCAACATTCGGAATGGTTAAAATTTCTTACAGCGCCAACGTCTTTGGGTGGTGGTGACCACTTGCCTGATGGTCCGCTTGTCCGTCCGTCGTATATTATATAAAAGAAAACGACCACAATTATTTTATCTCGGTTAATTTATTGGTGAATGCTGTATGATTATATATAATTATTTATATATTATGCTTATTAAATTTATATAATTAATGAAAAAAAGAACTACTTCTAAGCCAGTGGTAGTGTTACATTAATTTTAACTTTAAAAATCATGATCCAAAAGTTCTAAAAAAATATGATTGCTTAATTTTGATTTTGTTGGCTATATAACTTTTAGTTAGGACTGTTTTGAGCAAACTATGACAAACTGTGGGTACTTTTATATAATAAGAAGCGAGTATGAATAACTAAACTTTAACGCGAGTGAAATCGCAGGGCACGGAAATGTTCAGTGTAATCGACAAAGATTGTTAGCTTTCAAATTTCTTGGGGTCGAGTGAATACGAAGGTAAGAGGAAAATGTTAAGGTTTCATATATTTCGTTATTTAACTTATTACATATAATATATAATAATAATCTGTTGTAATTAAAGAAGGATTATAATAATAATATCTTGGGATATTATTCACACACGGCCATCTCAACCCAAATTTAGCAGAGCTCCTATGGAAACCAGACACAGACAACTGATATACTACATATACTACTTTTCTTGTGTAAATACATACTTATATAGATAATCATACCAAGACTCAGGACAAACAGATAAGTTTGTGCACACAATGCACACAAATGTATGTCTGGGTGGGAATCGAACCCACAACCTTCGGCGTGAAAGGCAAGTATATACCAAACACGTCAACCGGCTCGTCAAAGGATTGAACATAAAAAAACCTTATATTTATATGTATGCTGTATGTACTACATACAGTTTTTCATTGATATATTATCTTATGCGTAATACAACACTATTCCACTTAACTATTTATATCCGCTTTAATTTTACCAATGATATCACTTAAATGTTTCCTACTGCGAAACAGGAATATTGTATTGCTAAGTTGCTATTTGAGTAGTGAGTTAGCTCGTGAATTTTTCAACGGTCAAAGGTAATCATATAAGGTGATGCTTATTATACATATCTTTAGTACCTACCTGGGCGAATGTACTTCGCTCGGCTCCAATTTAATAATTCATGTTAATTTTTTTTTGTGAAAAATCTGTAAATTATTATTATTGTAATTTTTGTTTTTTTTTTTATTATTTATTGTCTTGTATATATGATCCTTGTTTGGTTCCAATAAATGATTTTATTATTTATTATTATAATACTTTATCAAAATACCAAATTAAGAGCCGTTTCCGTTTTTAAATAATTTCAATATACAAAATCCAATATTGAAAGTTGATACTTTAAGACACCAATATTTCTGAAATTGACGACATTGAAAGCGTTTCATTGAAAACATGAGGTTAAAAATTATTGAATTTCATTCATACATTCAAAAGCTAAAATATCTACAGAGTTTAACCTTATTGGTCGCTTTACAATATAAAAACACAGGATTGGTTATAACTTCGATTTTTTTTATAAAAGTAGTCGGTTTGCAAATGGGGCCATCTGATATTAGTCATCACCACCCAGACTGCAAGAAATACTAACCATTCCTTACATCGCCAATGCGTCACTGACAACGAGAACTAAGATGTTATGTCCTTTATGCCTTTACACAGGCTCTTCCGCCCCTCAAACCGAAACAGGACAGTACTAAGTAATGAGGTTTGGAGCTAGAATAAATAACGAGTGGTGACCCAGACGAGCTTGCACAGAGCCCGACTACAAAGTAAAACATATTGTGCTAACTGCGTTGGTCTTACTTATATCTTCTACGGCACACGTTTTTGGTATTGGGTTCAAATCCTGAGTCACATTATAATGGTTCCCAAGTGATCAAAATTAATGTGTTCTATTTACTGAGCCATCTGGAATCATTTATATATCTAAAACTGATAAATATATAAAATGTTCATAAAATTGATGACGATTATGTACATAATAACTTTAATATATATTCAATTTATTTTTTTATCGTACAAGCTTTTGATTGTCCCACTGCTGGGCTAAGGCCTTCTCTCCCTTTTTGAGGAGAAGGTATGGAGCGTATTCTAACACGCTGCTCCAGTGCGGGTTGGTAGAATACACATGTGGCAGAATTTCAGTGAAATTAGACACATGCAGGTTTCCTCGCGGTGTTTTCCTTCACCGTAAAACACGAGATGAATTATAATCACAAATTAAGCACATGAAAATTCAGTGGTATTTTCCCGGGTTTGAACCCACGATCATCGGTTAGGATTCACGCGTTCTTACTGGGCCATCTCGGCTTCTTTTATTGGCTTTTTTTATTGTCATTTTAGCGAAAATCAACGTAAAAATGACATTAACACGACTTACGTAAACGATGATAATACGAAACTATACGTATCCCTCTCTTTCCCAATGAGATAAAAGGAGATAAGCAACAACACAGCACAAACGCTTGGGATAAACTCAATTAGTTAATTAGATGGAGGGACAGATAGCCGTCTAGCAGCGATGGCTATTGCGATCCTGTGTAATCATGTTGCTCCTAGTTAGAGAGCTGACAAGAAATTTTAACAACTCTTTTAAATTAAAAAATATTATAGCGGACGATAATTTTAAATAATACCTTTTAATATTAAATAAATAAAATAAAGAATCATATACAAATGCACATTGCTATATATGTAAGTTATTTATATTGCAATGTTATTATCTCATATGACTCTATCATTAGATACGTAGGGTTTTATGTTAGTTCAGTAACAGATTGTGAATGTCCCACTGCTGGGCTAAGGCCTCCTCTCCTTTTTTGAGGAGAAGGCTTGGAGCTTATTCCACAGAATAGAATTTCAGTGAAATTTGACACATGCAGGTTTCCTCACGATGCTTTCCTTCACCGTCAAGCACAAGATGAATTATAAATACAAATTAAGCACATGAAAATTCAGTGGTGCTTGCCCGGGTTTGAACCCACCATCATCGGTTAAGATTCACGCGTTCTAACTACTGGGTCATCTCGGCTTATGATAGTTCGTCTTGCAAAAATTTTCATCAAGCTAATTATACAAATAACTTTATAAATTTAATAATTTATACAATACTCAATAATTAGTTTTGCTTAGTTCATTTAATTTTCAATGGTACTTCAGCGTAAATAATTGTTATCAGTAAAAGCGTGACCATTATTATTAAAATATGTCGTTAAAATTTATCCTTTACATTGAACCTATGATGTTTATTACTCGGATTCTTTCTATTATATATTATTATTCAAGTTTATTAGTTTTCAAACAAAATTCCTCAATTTTGTATAGAACAGTATTGAATATAAAAATAAGCTATCAAATTACAAGATAAGCGGAAATAACCCAGAGGCTGGAACCTTTGAATCATAACTAAATTCGAGCAGCCACTGAATTTTTACGTGCTTAATTTGTGTTTATAATTCATCCCTTCGGAAGGAAAACTTGCATGTATCATATTAAATTATACTACATATTTATTCACCAACCCGAATTAAAGCAGCGTGGAATAAGCTCCAAGCTTCTCCTTAAAAGGAGAGGGAAAAGTGAAGGCCCAGCTGTGGGATGTTTGCTAGTTATTACTTGTACTTTAAAGTCATAATCATAATCATTTATTAAATCTATGTTCTAAAACAAATCAAATTATTTAAATTGTATCCTAACATCACCAAAAGTACATGCAAGGTGCTAGCATTAGGCTAGCGGTTAAAAGGAACCAATTTAAAAATCAGTTGAAAACACAACTCACACTTCTAAAAGGTGAATTTAAGTAAAAATAAAGCAACTAAGTAAACGTGCCAGATGCATAACAGCAGTCATGTAGTCAACATAAAAAAGTTATGTCTACCGACGCATTGTTAAGCAGTTTGCTAAAATATATCTTAATATAATAGCGGAAAAAAAATCTTTAAATAAAAAAACGTGACAAATATCGATTAATTAAAATTTGACCTTCAATTTTAACTCACATCGTTAATAATCTTAATGATATTATGTTTTTTATTCCACGCTAATTTTAAAATATAATAGTTAACAAACATGTGAATATAAAACAGACAACGTTTGTTAGAACATCACCTCCTAGCCTATAACTCCAGGCGCTTCCTGTACGCAATCAAAGCGCTCGAATTGAAACGATAGGGAGTCAGCCATCTCCGGGTCGAATACATATAACTATTGCCAAATCCTCCCTTACTTTATACTGCACGCTTTGCTTATCAATAAATTTAAATATATCTCTATATTTGTAAATATAAATTCTAGTAACATCTGTAAGTATCCCACTGTTGAACTAAGGCCTTCCCTCCTTTTAAAGGAGAAGGTTTGAAGTTAATTCTTCCACTCTGCTTCAATACCGCCTCATGCATCATCTCTTCACGATGATTTCCTTCACCACCTAGTACGAGTTAACACACAAAAATTCAGTGGTGCTTGCCGGGGCCTGAACTCGGTATCATCGTATTTATATTAAGATTCTAAGCACCGCTATCTTGGCTCAAATCGTCCTCGTACGTCGTACCTGACATCATATTCATAACTTTCTAATATATGAGTAGCAAATCAATGATAGCTCCAGAATCACGTCTACCATTCGTAAGCAAAACGAACCATTTCGTGAATGTAATAAGTGGATTTAAGTCACGTGTCGGCTCCATCGGCCATCAATGCGCCTGGAGACATGACCAGTCCACTTCCACTTCGGAGAGCTAATTCTACGCGCGATGTCGGTGGCTTTAGTTCTTTGGCGAATGTCCTCATTTCGGATTCTATCTGCCAGAGAAACCCCAAGCATCGCGCGTTCCATTGCTCGCTGAGCGACCTTAAATTTGTTGACCAGTCCCACGGTAAGTTTCCACGTTTCGGTACCGTAAGTTATTACAGGTAGGACGCCCTTATTAAAGATCCTGGTCTTAAGCGACTGTGGGGTTGATGGAGACCACGTTACGTTTGCCTAACGTAGTGTAGGACGCCCTGTGACAAGATGGACCGACGATTTAAAAAAGGTGGCAGGTTCGGGATGGATGTGGACTGCCCAAGATCGGGATGATTGGCGTTCTATGAGGGAGACTTTCGTCCAGCAATGGACGGCAAAAGATGAAAAAAAAAATTTAAGTCAAGCCAAGCAGAGCGAAAGATTATAAAACACGTGATATTCGATTAAAATCTATTGGTTTTATGCACCAATCCAATTCGTTTATTTACTATGAAATTGAATTTTATAATTGCGCTTTGACTTCACGGACGCTGCTGATGGATATAACATTTTTTAACTACTCCCTGAACCCACTACCTGGCCCAGTCCCCTCGGATCATTTATTTTCAATTACCAACATCAAAAATGTTTCAAATATTTCATTAAAATTTACATAATTTTATAAACGCTAAAGTGTGAGGATATGTGGAAGGATTTTTGTCACTATTTCACGCAAAAACTGTACGGATTTGTATGAAATTAGGAATAAAGACAGCTTATCTCCTGACTTAACACTAAGACTATTTAACATCTACCTACTTATCTTACCTTTACATGCGAGCACAGCCACCGGTAGGAGCCAGTTATTAATTAACGCATTTTTGACATAAGATATGGACAGTTCTATGTGAATATTATCGCTACGTTAGTCTAGTGGCTACTTTGAAGCCAACCATATGGTATGCTTAGAACCAACGATATGGTAGGAACTAGTGCACGTTTTTATCACGCAGGGTTTTTTTATAGTATAGGTAGGCGGACGAGCATATGGGCCACCTGATGGTAAGTGGTCACCAACGCCCATAGACATTGGCATTTTGAAAATGTTAACCATCGCTGATATTGCCAATGCACCACCAACCTTGGGAACTAAGATGTAATGTTCCTTGTGCCTGCAATTACACTGGCTCACACACCCTTCAAACCGAAACACAAAAATACCAAGTACGGTACCAAGTACTTCTGTGTTGCGGTAAAACATGTGATGAGTGGGTAGGACCTACCCAGACGAGCTTGCACAAAGGCGTACCACCAGTAAAGCCTAATGCATTTATATAAATCGAAACTATATAACACACATTCAATAAATAAAAAAGAGGTAATATCAACACTTAATGGAATAGAATGATGAATAAAGCTCCTAAACATCCCCTACAGAATCTAGGAATCTATGTCCAGTAGAGAAACATTCGGAGACTACAAAGATACTTTCCGAATAACACCGATGTTTAATTTTACAAAGTAAATGATTTATCAAATTTTGAAATGTCCTACAAATAAACTTGATTCTGAATGTCTACGTTATCTCCATTGTTGTGAACGAATTTGCAACTACCCACGTTAGTTTCAGGGGCTTTTGAGTGCTCTAACTTTGAATGTTGCCAACTTTATACACAGGTTTCAGTTTTAACAACACCTGATTGGTTTTTGATTCAATTACGTCATACTTAAATTGCATTAATGAAAAATTAAATATAAATTTGTTGCGTGATAAAGCCATATTAAATATAAACTCGGAAAGTACTCAAATTTTACTACTACTACTTGTACTAAAATTGATTCTAGATTGTATTGTTTTCAGCACCAATTTTGTGTTGCTGCTTTCATGAGGTGGTTTAAAATTAAAATTCAGATTCGACTCACTTAAAAACAGCTGAAGTCAAATTTGTTGAAGAAAAGCTCGTAACTATAAATATTCACATCAGTTTTTAAGATTATCTGTGAGGTGTGAATTTATTATAAAAAAACCTGACAAAAGGTTTATCCCTCTAATATTACAATTATGAAATTTTGATTCGGATGAAATTTGCTAAGTGGGTGGTAGGTAAGGCTTTGTGTAAGCCCGTCTGTGATGTCTGGCTAGGTACCACCGAGTAGGTGGTATTATCACCTCATATTTCACCGCTAAACAGTAATATTTAGTATTGTTGCATTCTGGTTTGAGAATGAGTCAGTCAATGAAACTGCATGTACAAAGAACGTAACATATTGGTTCCCAAATTTGGTGGCGCACTTTGCATCGCCAACTATGACCGGTGGTGACTCACATGCGAACAAAGCCATGGGCGGAAGCTAGTTGCCTATAAAAATCCAAAGTTGTCGATCGCTGTAGGAATACACAGCTTGAACTACATATAACTTGATATGTAATTAGATCGGTGGGTTTGCTTATTTATTTTTTATTTATTTATGTCACGGACAACTTATATACTTTTTATATGCTTAGGCGGGCGCGCTCAAAGACACACACACATTCAACCTTTTCTTTTTACTTATAAGTCCAAAATATTTAATATATCCATGTATCACGTGTGGAATATGATGGTTGCCAAATCTTTCAATTCATTTCATCCTTGGTTACAGAAGCACTTCCACCCTACATAATTTACTTTCAATTCACGATCGCTTTTTCTAGTTTTCACTTGTGTATAATCTTCGTCCACTTTACTGGTCTTACGGAAGGCTTTCTGACGTTGCGTACACCACCTACAATATAAGTCATGCTTCTATTATTTGGATAACGACGCAAAGTGTACTTTGCTTACCTTTTCCGTTTCGTATTTTATAGTTTTGTGGCTGTGGTTAATGTGATACCTTGCGGTCACTGTACTGAGGAACGATGTCCTTCGCAGCTCAATTTTCGCCGACGAGCGAAATCTAAACCGCGCCGCCTTGGCGCATGTTTACGTTGCATGACGGTGCCGAAGTTACTGTCGCATTATTGTTTCTGTTTGTTGATTTATAATTTCTTACACAAATCATGCAATACGTAAGTAATTCCAACATAATATCTTATGGTAAGATATTGTGTCGAACTGCCTCCCGTTTCTTTGTCGTTTTTCCCGACACCGTTCCGTTTCATCGCTATAAAAAGGCAATTGAAGTAATTTCGACATTTTCACTATAATACAGGTAGACTGGTCGTCAGGAGGACAACATTATATTGACGGGTGACATTTGCACCATAATACAGGAAAATAGGTCGTCAGCTGACAGGTATGACAACTGACTTGTACCTATTATGTTCAAAGTCTAATTTCTTCTAAAATATTACACACGCTTATTATAGGGATAATAAATGTGATTATACCACAAAACTTCGTAGATTTATTTCCATAGAAGCAAAGAAGAAGAACAAATGAAAAACCAGTAAAATGATACCTCTTGAATATAACATTAGATTTTTTTTATTCATTTTAACATAAACACAATTACACATTACATTGTTAAGACATTAATAAACTCCTAACGCCATCTTTTGGTGAAATGTACTAAACATTGAGGCATTAACAAAAGTGTTTTTGTAACGGTAATTATGGCGATAAAGGATGAAATGCAATGAGCCAATGAGTAATCGATGATTATAGAGTGGTTCGCGCGTGTCACGTTTCATTAATGAACCTTTGAGGGCTAATGGATTAATAGTTGGCTAAGGGTTGGGTTCAAGGGCTGTCATGAATAATTGGTTAATTTATTTGTAGGGTCATGTCATATGTCAATAATAGTACATCTTAATAATTTGGCATATTAATAAATATATATCACATGTCATAAAAGCAATGATAAATAAGGCTACAATCATATTATATAATATTACTATAATAATATTACTACATAAAATACTATATCCAGATGATTATACGTAGAAAAAAATAATTAAAGCATTTTTTATATTGTTTCAATATCAATCTTTTTAATTTCAATACGTAATTTCAATAATAACATGTCACAAAAATATATTTAATTTATTAAAAACATAGTGGCATAGTAATCGTGTTACAATATATAAATGTAGATGCTGTGTTTCAACATCAGGCTTTCTGTAGGTGCTAATTAAGTTATAGGACCTATTTCCAGGCACGACGAAATTCCCAAACGAGGGTCCTGTTAAGTGACCATATCATATAAATGGGATGTGATGAATGAAATAGACCGGAACGAAGGGAAAGAGTGAAAGAGATCGAATTATAGTGAGCAATTTCAAAGATCATGCTACTGTTTTGTAAGACTATAAATTATTTGTTTGTTTTATACTTGTATAATATAAAGTCATAGTCATATTGCGTAATTTATTGTCGATATTGTGTTACTTGCTTATTGATTATCAAAAATGCCACAACCGGTTCGGAAATAATAATAATAATAATAATCTTTATTTGAAAATAAATACCTCAGATCTGAAAAGAACCGGCGAGAATTTCAGCGGGATTTATTTTTATGTCATATTTTATAATTTTATGTATTATACAATAATATATTTTTTTAAACTTAAAAAAGCCTATAATTTTAGTGACACAATATAACATACCTGGTAGGGCTTTGTGCAGACCCGTCTGGGTGGGTACCACCCACTCATCAGATATTCTGCCACTTTGCACTAATACTCAGTTTTGTTGCGTTTCGGTATGAAGGGTGGGTGAGCCATTGTAACTACAGGCACAAGGAAAATAACATCTCAGTTTCCAAAGTAGCTGACGCATTGGCGATGTAAGGAATGGTTATTATTTCTTACATCACCAATGTATGTGGTGACCACTTACCAACAGGTGTCCGATTTGCTCGTACGCTATAATATAAGAAAACATGTTAAAATGATTGCATGATTCATATATTATCATTTCATATCTATATATGACGAGCCGGTTGGCGTGGTTGGTAGAACATTTGCCTTTCACGCCGAAGGTTGTGGGTTCGATTCCCACCCTGGACAGACATTTGTGTGCATGAGCATGTCTGTTTGTCCTTAGTCTGGGTGTAATTATCTATATAAGTATGTATTGACATAAGAAAAGTAGTACATGTAGTATATCAGTTGTCTGGTTTCCATAGCACAAGCTTTGTACAAGCTTAATTTGGGATCAGATGGCCGTGTGTGAAAAATGTCCCAGGATATTATTATTATTATATCTGAATACCTATTGCGAGTATTTTTTATTTATTCGATAGTGTCAACGTTAACTGTGTTTTGTATGGAATGAAAACAGCGTCGTCTAGTCACAATAATCGGAATTCCATATAATTTAGGATTAGTAGGTGACTCATCGTTATTTAAAATGATAATTATAACTAAAATATAATATTATTAACTGAGCGTACACAAATACCTACTTTACGTAACCGGGTTCCCACGATACAGGCCTCCTCGTGTGAGTCTCAATTTATTCACAAAATTGTAAATTAATTTTTGGTGAATATAAAATATTTTTTTAACGTCAACGCTTGAAAATAAAAAAAAAATTGCAAAAGACATCCAGATATTAAATGATACATGAATCATGCCAGAATTTTAATACGTTCTGTTTAGTCACTAAAATTATGTTTTAAGTATATACACTAAGCACACTGGTTAATATGTCCAAAAACAATTTGTTTTACTTGCGAATGGTATAATGGTCTATGCGGCGTAATTCAAAGATTTCCTATAAAAACAATTCATAAGCTTAAAAGTCACGTGTGCATATTTCAAATAATGTAGGAACGTTTTTGCTAACGAGCAACGACTCGTAACTCAAAAACAACCGGTTTTTTGTACAATAACTATTCGTTAAATATAGAAATCGAGCATCAATACATTACTTGATATAAAAAAAAAATTGGTTCAGCTTTATAAGATATAAAGTTCATCTTTTAAGATACTTCTTGTCCAGAAATCAAGAAGTTCCCTAGGGATCTAGGAACAAACTCTTGATATCCAAAAGTTAAGGGAACTAAGAGAATTCATAGTTACACAGAGTAAGACTTCAGGCTACTTTGTTCCGCTTTCAAGCCACTGAGCTGATAAACTCATCTTTGCAATGTAAATTTTGAATATAGGAAATATTTGAAGCCCTTGCAATCCGCAAGCCGTTCAAACTGGCATGTTAAATTCTACGTATACTAAGCACCGGTTTATTGTCTGTTTAAAACATATTTATTATAAAACATGATTAAATTAATTAATATATAATAGTAAAATACTGTAAACACAAAATATTGATGCATATAATAAATAAGCTAAAATAATTACTTCAAAATGATATTTGATCTTGGATTTTCGGTCTAGTGGCTAGTTTCTAACCGCGAGGCCTGGGTACAGATATTTGTATCATATTAGATATTTACAAACGGATAGAGTCAGTGTAATACAATCTTCTTCTACCTTACAACATTACATGATATGTACATATAATGACACCTTAATTACTCCTTCGAATCCAACTATGTAATTAAAAAGTAATAAAGTTTATGAATAAGTGATATTTCTGACTGCAAGACATTTAAAGTGTTACAATGCACGAATCTACGCATTATTGAATGAATGATTATGATGAATGAAAATTACCGAGGTCTTTAGCTGGGCTTTCTGCAAGCTCGTCTGGGTAGGTATCACCCACTCAACAGATATTCTACCCCAAAACTGCGTTACTTGGTATTGTTTTGTTCCGGTTTGAACAAGGAATCTTAGTTCCCAAGGTCGGTGGCGCAGTGGCGATATAAGCGATGGTTACCATTTCTTACAATTCCAGTGTCTATGGGCGTTGGTGACCACTTACCATCAGGTGGCCCATAAGCTTGTCCGCATAACTATATTATAAAAAATATGCAAATCCGAGCATACATCAATGTTTTTCATATTCTTGATTTTATTTTATAATTCATTTTTTAACTGTTGGAGAAGGAAAAAACTGTCAGGATAACAGCAGATCTTGGAAAATGTTTATCCACTGATCTTAATTGGAACACAATGGAAGGCTAAGCTTCAAGTCTCCTCAAACGAAGAGATGGCGTTAGCTTAGCAGTTGGACTTCCAGAGGCTGTTCCATTTCACGTTGACTATCTATAATGAATAATCAATCTATATATTACATAGAAACATAATTATTATAAAACTGGCTGACATATCAACGCATATCCCAAACCACTTGGGTTAGCACCATTACATACGCGTTACTTTTACACATTAGGTACGCAGCATTGCTACTGGGGATGAAAGTTTGTATAGAGGACAACTAAATATAAAGATCAAATTAAAAAAATAGTTACTCCACTAAAATGACCACATGGAATGGTGGCATAAATACTGCAGTACCCGATCAGCTGGAACTGTATTAAAGTTGATGCTCTGCAGCGCCATCTGGTAGCAACTCACAACGAATTAAAAAGTAACAGCTTGTCAATGCCTCACTTCTAGGCTACAATTTCCTCTACCTTTAAGGAGAAGGCTTGGAGCTTTTTGAGCTGCCCCAATGTGACAGAATTTGAATGAAATAAAACAGATACAGGTTTCTGCACAAAGTTTTCCTTCACTGCCGAGCACTAGATGAATTATTTTATTTCAAATAAGGCTTATTTGAAGTTCATTAGAGATATATATCTTCTAAGTTAGTATATACTTAACTAGTTAGTAATTATCTGCCAATTAAAATTCCAGATGCATCTATTCTTAAACATGATGTGCTATAAAAGTAAATACTACGATCGCATTTGTGATTCAACTAGGAAATGCTGCTAGCACTATTGACACCATTCCACGCAGTCAAGATTTAAACAGACGGCTTTACTTATACACGTGTTTAGCGGGTGATTAGTTAAATAACGCTGTGTATATATTTCCTGTAATAATAATAAATAATCTCCTCCAGACCGATTTCGGCCACGGCGGCCAATCTCAAGAGAGATTAGCCAACTACGCAGGAGATATTATAGTGCACAATAGTGTGCGCAAACACAGGTGCACTATCTAGAATAGAATAGAATAGAATATGCTTTGTTGTACACCAAAAGAGTTACAGAACCATTTTAAACACAAACACAAAAGAAACGAAAACTATTTTGTACAAAAGGTGGTCTTATCGCTAAAATAGCGATCTCTTCCAGACAACCTTGGGTGAAGGACATGAAATAAATAAATAAATAAAGCGGTAAGGAGGTGCACTAATCATCTCAATTTTTATTTTTTAAATAAATATAAATATATATATACACAGTACTATAGCTAAGTATACATATATTTAAATAAATAATATATACATAAACATACATATATAATATATAAAACAAAACATTAAAAAAAATGTTATGAGAATAATAATAATAATAAATAGCAATATAGTGCGGCAGATAATAAAACAACACTCCCTGATAATTATAAAGATAAATAATATGCCTTGAGTCGGATTTTAAATGTGTTAATAGTTTGAGATTGTCTTAAGTGAAGTGGTAAAAATTCCATAGGCGAACTGCTTGGACAGATCGTAGAGTGCGGCCGTGCGAGTCCTTCAGGAATTCAAAACGGTGTTTAAGATAGTGCGGAGAATTTGGATGAAAAAGTATACAGTAAAGAAGAGAAAGAATATGAGTATTCCTGCGAAGACGGATTAGGAGCCACTCGAGTTTTTTGCGAAATTCAGAAATGTGGTCAAATTTGCGGAGTCCGAATATAAACCGAATACAGAAATTTTGAATACGCTCGAGTTTATTTAATTGCTCCTCAAGTCAAGATAGCAGGTGTCAGCGTAATCAAGGATGGGCAGGAGGATGGCTTGAGCTAACGCAATTTTGGTAGGAATAGGTAGAAAATTACGTAATCTACGAATGGACCCCATATTTAACTCTATTTTATTCATTCTCAATAACTTTTCACAGGACATTATTTCCTGTATTTCCTGATAGGTACAACGTTGCTGTTCGAATCCCGAATAAAAAGGTTTTTTCTAGGCAAGCGTGCTACACCCTAGACCGTGTCGATGCTTAATATCAGTCAAGTTAACAGTCGAAAGCGGGCCTATTAAGTGTAAAAAAATGGCTTTCTTTTTCAAATGTCCATTCAATATTGTTAGAAATAACGAAGTCAGTATTTAACTAAACAGCGGCTAGGAACGTTTATATCTAAGACAGAATGTTTTTAATTAAAATCTGTTAAACTTCATCTGTTAATTAGAAGGAGCAAATCAATTTAAGCCTTATCCAATTAATCTATTTAGTTGTAATTTTTACTCTTTTGATGCTGGTAACTTCTACGTTTTGATGCTGGTAACGAAGCCGCGATGGCCTAGCGATAAGAACGCGTGAATCTTAACCGATGATCGTGGGTTCAAACCCGGGCAAGCACCACTGAATTTTCATGTGCTTAATTTGTGTTTATAATTCATTTCGTGCTTAACGGTGAACGAAAACATCATGAGGAAACCACATGTGTATTCTACCAACCCGCATTGGAGCAGCGTGGTGGAATAAGCTCCAAACCTTCTCCTCAAAAGGGAGAGGAGGCCTTAGCCCAGCAGTGGGACATTAACAGGCTGTTACTGTTACTACTTCTACGTTTGTGTTTTACAAAAAATGTAGAAGTCCTATACTAAGTATCGTAATTTGTTCAAAAACTTTGTTTTTTTTTTTGTTTATGATATCCTTTTGATTGGTTTCGGAAATGAAGTCACCATCTCAAGGAAGACTAGTCTATTGCTCAGGACGTATTATAGTGCGCAAATATGTGTGCAAACACATATTGACGCGGACTTGATGTTTGAAACCAGGACCTCGGGACCTGCGGCAATATATCCAGCTACCGAGGTTGTCATAAAAGTCACGAGATACCAATGAAAAGTATGCACGTTATCTTAAAATATATTATTAATATTACAAGGTAAATAACGATCAGACTTGACAAACAGCAATGTTTCTATTTGTACTTGATTAAAGGCCTCATATGTGTTTTTGTTATCTTTAGTTGGTTTCATTGCAATATATCAATGCCTTAATTACAAACTTTGGTAAACACGTCGAATCATGGCCCCACCTCGTAATGGCCCTATTTTTTAAATAGGTTAAGCTAGTGACATATTTTCACAAATTTATTTATTACACCGCATAAATCATCGATTGAAAACGTTATTTTCAGTATTTTGAGAACTTTACAATATACACGTATTGTAGTTTGTCTATTCATATATGAAGGTTCATTAGGTTGGGTACCACATAAAAAGCAAATACTTTAGTTAGAGAGTTGAGAGTACTTATTTTATTCAATAGGAAGGCGGACTGGCAAAGTGGCCAACTGATGATAAGTGGTCACCACTACCCATAGACATTGGTAATGTTATAAATATTAACCATTCTGAACATTTCCAATACGCCACCAACCTCGGGAATGAATATGATATGTCCCTTGTGCCTATAGTTATATTGGCGTAACAATACTAAATATTGGCGTTATAATATCTGATTAGTGTTCGGTAGCTACTCCACAAAGTCCTACCACCGAGTAAAATATAAAGCTAATCTTAAACGCTATAAATATTATATATAAATATATATTATATATACAGTACAGTACAGTAACAGCCTGTTAATGTCCCACTGCTAGGCTTAGGCCTCCTCTCCCTTTTGAGGAGAAGGTTTAGAGCTTATTCCACCACGCTGCTCCAATGCGGGTTGGTAGAATACACATGTGGCATAATTTCAATGAAATTAGACACATGCAGGTTTCCTCACGATGTTTTCCTTCACCGTCAAGCACGAGATGAATTATAATCACAAATTAAGCACATGAAAATTCAGTTGTGTTATATATATAAACTCTTCATTTATGTGTTCTGTTTGTTATTTTTATTTTATTGTAAAGTAAAGTAGCAATTCAGCTATTAATAAATATTTTATCTTAAATAAATTACATAAGTATAACGTATTATACCATTCTTACATAATTTTTACATTATAAATAAATATATATATATATATATATATATATATATATATATATATATATATATATATATATATTTAAAAAGAAAATTGATTCGTTTTTAAATATTTTACGGATAACTATGGAAGATCTGATTCGTAAATAATCTGTGGCGCAAATTATTTTAATCGAGCAACTTTGTAAAAGCGATTGACTTAAGTTGTTATTTATTTATCGAACGCGAAAAATATTTTCCCGACCCCATCTTGAAAATCAAACAAAATTCAAGGTCATACTTATCGTTTAAGTCATAACTTTCACGTCGACACTGTTTGCACGCGCAAAAGATTCGCACATTTAAAGTCTCTTATAGAATATCTATACTAATAAACCATTTTAAACTGTGTGCCTGTGATTTAAGAATATATTTTTTTATGTAAATACGGCAATTCGCAAGTTACCAAAGTCATAAAAACAATTATTTTTGTTTTTGTCTGTCTATTTTCCTTGGTAACTCACTTCATTACTCACTCGTGAAATGTCGACAACCGACTTATAGCGATTTAATATATTGATGCGTGTATTGTTTAAATGTTACAATTATTCTGCTCAATGTCACATTCTTTTTGACATTTCACGATATATAGTAAATGCTACGATTAATTTGTTTATTTATTCGTTTGTATGTTGCGCGTTCACATCATAAATACTAAACTGAATTAATTATTAACAATAGCAAGTCACGTGAATGATGTTTAATCAGACTTTAGTCCGCGGCTTTCAATTAAGATCAACATGGTTTGTTCAACGGGCATCCATGATTCAATCGCATGATATATAGTGATTATCTGTCAATACATAAGTACCGTCGCTTCGACCTTCAGTTGAAAACTCTTAGTACTTGATTGACAACTGAACCACGGGTCATAAAGACATATGCGTAAATAATACGCAGTGCTATTAAGATAAATAGCATGATTAAATGAATGTATGATATATATTTTTAAAGTCAAACGTATATCTGGTATTAGGTATAAAAAGTGAAGATGTAATTGTCTTACTGCTTGGCTAAACTTACTTGCTGTCCTGAAATAAGAAATTTTGAGTTTTATGCACAGACACATGCTCAGGATGTTTTGATGCACCGTGGAACTGAAATTAATTAAAAATACAAATTAAGTATGTGTAAACTCAGCGGTGCTTGCCTTATACTAAGCCATCCCGGCGCTTGTATATTGGATAAGAATTGAGTGATTAATTCATTAAATTTTATTTATTAAATAATATTGTACTTTTAATTTTCAGTAGCTTGCTAATTTTTCGTTTCGTCGGGAAGAATGCGATGTTTTTCTAGAAGTGCGCGGAATCTTATTTTTCAGATTTGTCTGAGTAAATTGGTTCTTACGACACCAACGAGTCAAGATGACATGTCTTGCAGTGCCAATGAATATCACGGTGGTGACAACTTACCATCAGGTGGCTCATTTGTCTGTCTGTATAACTATTTAATTATTTAAAAAAAAAACACGGCCGTTTACAAGCCAACTACACAAGACATACTGTACAAATGTGTAAGTGTATTATCTATTCGCTCACAATACAGACGCGAACAGAAAGAATTCAGGCACAAATCTTTTATGTGCTTTCTGTGCTTTGTGAGGTGAGTAAGTAACAGCACGTGAATGTCCCACTGCCGGGCTAAGGCCCCTTTTCCTTTTTTGAGGAGAAGGTTTGGAGCTTATTCCACCACGCAGCTCCAATGCGGGTTGGTGAAATACACATGTGGCAGAATTTCAGTGAAATTCGACACATGCAGGTTTCCTCACGATGATTTCTTTCATCGTCAAGCACGAGATGAATTATAATAACAAATTAAGCACATGAAAATTCTGCCCTGTGGTGCTTGCCCGGGTTTGAACCCACGATCATCGATTAAGATTCATCCGTCCTAACTACTAGCCATCTCGGCTTTTTTTCTGAAGTAGGGGAGCAGTATTTATATACCGCTAATAACCTTTTACTGACTCGACCCAGGGTTTCAACCTAAGATCTTCGGCCTTATTTGCTAGATATTAGACCAACGATAGATATATATATATATACTATCACATATGTATATATATGTAATGTTAATATTATTCTAACATAGTATTACTGTAATATAATTTTATCTATTTTGTTCTTTTCAATTCCATATTTTTCATTCATTACAAAATGATCCCATTAAGTGGAGTAAAAAATTCGCTTCTAATAAATTAGTCCATTACGAAATCAGCCTTAAGGCGACCTCTGCTAACGATTCCCGCGAGTAAATTCAACCGCATTAAATGTAATGAGGTTTCGTATCAGATGTGATTTTTAGCAATCATTTCTTAAGCGTTTAACGTTACGTTACATTTACGTGTATATTTCGAAGCACTCGGCTCGTTTTTATATTAAAATTTTACACGTGTTTTTCGTTTATACATTGAAATTTATTTATGGCTTGTGTGAGTGGTTACTTTTGTATGTATGTGTAATTTATTTTTGCTGGCTTATGGTTATTCAAAAGTTATTGATACATTTCTGTCAGCCAGTTTTTAGTAGAAATCCAAAGTTGGTATTCTGAACTGGCATTGCTTGCACAAGACCTGCATGAAAATCCGTTTATCATGTTGATGATAAACGGTATATATATATATATATATATATATATATATATATATATATATATATATATATATATGATATGATATATAATATATATAATATATAAATATATCATATAATATATATATATATATATATATATATATTCATATATTTATCATAGCCTCAACGTCTTGAAAATAATATAATAATAAACTTTAAATAGTAATAATAAAACACTCTTCCAACTTCCAGACTCCGGGTTGCTATTGAGAATTTTTTGACAGAAAAACCCAATAACTTTTTATTGGCCCTACCTGGGAATTGAACCCAGGACCTCCAGGCCTTAAATCGAGCCACTAAAGCAACGATGCAGTCAGTCATACTTTAAATACTATGTTATGTCTCAGACTGCAATGTTATTTCGATATTATGAAAGCGTTAGGGGTGAAAGATTAAGTTTGAAATCAATTTTGTTCAAAATTGATACAGATCGATTTTATTTCAATTACGGTAATAATATCACAAAAAGTATTATCTAATTATATACAAATTATCCAACCCCATTAACAAAGTTTTGAATTTGCAAAACTTCCGCTAACGGACTGCGTTTGAATTGAGAATTTATTTCCCAACAAAAATTACGTAATTAACTATAATATGAAAAGTTAAAATAGCAACAGCGTATCCTATTTAATGATTGTTGTTCTGAAGTCAGATATTTCACTAACTGTAGTACTATTTTATAATTTATGTGTAATATATATTTTAATAAATTGTTTGTGTAAAGTATATATAATAATAAAATTACTTAGACAGTAGGGCTGGTTAATTTTTCGCCCAGAGGATCGCAATTGCGATTCGAAGAAATGCTGCTAGCATTGTTGCCACCTTTTCACGCATTCACGATAACGCGTCCATCTGTATATATTCACAATACATTACTTGTTCAGCGGTGAAGAAAACTATCGCAAAGAGATGCGTCGAAATAATTTTGAAGAATATGTTCATCAATGATTAGCGAAGCAATGTCTTTATATAACAACAAAGTCATTCATAAATAAATAAGCTTTTACATACGAAGTTCTGTATTAATGACGTTGCCCATCTAATTTTTTCGCCTGCAGGTAATCCTGATTGCAGAAAATGTTATTGTTCCGAAGCGGAATAAACTTCTAATTAATTTCTTGTCAGAATTTATACTACAAATTTAATTATTAATTTTTGTTTAAATTTATATGACAACACAATCTATAGAAACAAGATTTCTAGTTTTTTTTTTTTTGGGAATGAGTTTGAATACTTTCTTCATTCATAATAGAGGAAACCGAATAGAAACGTTCCTATTGGCAAGAGACGCGACAATAGCACCACATGCGTTGAGAGAGAGCTGATTCTTCCTGACTGTCTGATGTCTGTCCGGGTATTGGCCTCAGGGTTGCCCTTGGTTGGTTGGTAAGACGCGCGACTACAGCGCCACATGCGTTAAACTACCTTCGTTACATCGATTTACGAACCGACTGGTCGATATTTTAAGCGCTCTCATAAAAAACACTGTAAAATGTGTTCTCTGCGAGTTTTATCATCATTTTCATAAGTGTGGACGATACTCCCTGGTTAACTGGTTCTTCAGCAAATGATAACCCATGGCAGACGTATAAGAAGACTGGAGACACGTACTGGACCCAGTCTACGTGTTAGTTGGTTACTGGCTGTTACAAAGGTGCTCAGACTCATTTCCCCCTATTGTACGTTACAGTTATGGTTACCATAAAATTGTCATTGGTAATGAACCAACATGTTAAATAACAGGTTTTAATTCTGCTTGCAAGATTTTACCTTAAACAATTATCAAACAAGTATTAAAAGTTAAATAAAAGCTTGTTAAAATAAAAATATACTCTATTAAAGTAGACTCTTACGAGTATTCTTTTTTACAATTAATAGGCCAGCGTTTGACCGTTGACTTGTCTGATGTTAAGCATCGATACGGTCTAGGATGTAGCACGCTTGCCTATAAGAAACCTGCTTACTCTAGATTTGAAGACACCAACATTGAACCTATTAGGAAATACGGACTCAGGCAAAGTATTCCACAGTTTTGCAGTTCGAATGATGAATGTAGATTCAAAGCGCTTCGAACGTAGGTGGGGAATTTTCACTGTGTACCTATGGCGCTTTGGTCTCGTTTGCCTGGCCGTTCGATAGTTAAAGGGGGCGGTAGGAATCAGTTCGTGTAATTCCTGAGCACATTCTCCGAAATGTATCCGATAGAAGACTGGCAGTGATGCAATCACACGTCAATGTTCGAGACTTTGAAGCCTAGTCTCGGCCAATGTGTCGTCTCCTATCAGCCTCCTGGCACGCCTCTCAATCAACTCTAGAGCCTGAAGGTGGTACTTAGCAGAGCCATCCCAAAGGTGAGAGCAGTACTCCATACATGACCTCACTTGCGCTTTATATAAGCTGAGCAGTTGTTCTGGAGTAAAGTAACGTCTCACTTTGGTGAGGATACCAAGCTTTCGAGTGGCTATTTGGACTTTGGACTTAACAAAAGAAAAAACACAAAAAGTATAAAGACACAAAAAACACAAAAGAGTATATATAAACACTTTTTAATTTTCGCTTACTATAAAGCGATTAAATGATATTTACAAACACACATTTTAAAATCAATCAACAAGAATCAGCGAATACAAACTTCACACTGTTTATTATCCATGCTTATATTATTATATCTTGTAAAATACATATGTATCCATTTATAATAGTTAGTAAATAGTGCAGAGGATAAAACGCGTGGCTTCCGAAGATCGTCAAATCTTTCTTAAAGAAGGTATTTTGTCAATGTCAATGTTGGATACATTGGCACTTATTATTATATAAAGCTATATTATAATAATTTAATAATAATATACTGGGACATTATTCACACACGGCCATCTGATTCCAAACTAAGCAGAGCTCGTACTATGGAAACCAGACAACTGATATACTACATATACTATTGTTCTTTTTTTGTAAATACATAAAGTTATGTTGTGTGTAACAAACACGCGTTTGCGGCGATATAATATATTCCAATCGTGTTTAGTTTTAGATTTTCGAACATAATTAACTAGTAATTACGCCGCAAACTACTAACCACGGCCACAAACCATTTACTATCGTTGCATTTTGATTATAACAAACCTTCAAATCTATTTGCGGTAACAATTAACTTACCTTAAAATTCTGTTTGTGCTGCTTAATAGTCAATGGTCTTAATAAATATTATTATGGGAAAATGATTGGACAAATCGATTTACCTTGTTGCTAATATACTTAAAATAATTATTTTTTATAGTATGGGTAGGTGGACGAGCATATGAGCCACCTGAGGGTAAATTGTCACCAACGCCCATAGATTTCTTACATTGGCATTGTAAGAAATGTTAACCAACGCTTACATCACCAATGCACCACCAACCTTGCGAACTAAGATGACCCTTGTGCCTGTAACTGTACTGTCTTACTCAGCCTTGCTGGAACACAACAACACCAAGTACTGCTGTTTTGCGGTAGAATATCTGATGAGTGGTATCTATTCAAATGAGCTTACACAAAGGCCTACCACCAGTAAATTATAATTAAACCATGAAATATTCCTTTTAATGGTTCATTCGATTGAGTTGAGGTTTTGCATAGTTGTTATTTACAAATGCGTAAAGTGTTCTGGTATGGTACTATCAACCATTAACACGTTAACAGTGTAGCTATGATTATGGAGATAACTCCATAAGTGTAAACGCCAATTGGGGATAATATGTTTTGTTAGGTGTAAAAATGATATACATTATCATTGTTTTTTAATTTTAAGACCCCTTCATATGAAAAAAAACCATCTGGACGAATGAACCATCCGTGGGTCATACACGTATGACCCACGGATGTCCCATCATACGTGCGTCATACGTGCATGCCCCAAACATGTGGCATGCACGTATGAGATTTAGCTCCGTGCCCGTTGTAAAAAAAATGGCTGAATCTATGAATCTATAAACCAAAATTGACTATGAATTCTGTAGTAATTGTTATGTCAGTGTCAAGTTTTTATCTTTCAAGTTGACAGTCTAGAGTTCAAAAGTTTTCGTAACGTAATTTTGTATTATTTTGTTTTTGTTTTGTTGTGATCATGAATCGACCCAGACCTCTAACAGATGAGGAGTTATGTCGTATATTAGAAGAAAGTGATGGTGAAGAAAATCTTGTGGGGGCCTTGGAAGATTCAGAGTGTGGTGAATTTTTAGATGAAAATATTGAATCGGTGGAGAATATCGGAGAGTATATCAATGTAAATAATGTTGAGGTATCGCTCGTTTTGCCACCTGCTGATTCATCCGTTACTTTACAAAACCCTTGCATGTCCTCGCCTGATCGATTTTTGCCGCAATTATTTGAAAATGAGCCGGCTGTGTTGCCATTGCCGATGTCTGAAGAAGCTACTTTTCAGCCTAGCATGCATGAACAAGCTCCAACACATTCTCGGACACCTCGAATTAATTTTCAGATATTGCCTACTGCGTGGTCTTTTGAAATACGGCCATTGGAAAGGGAGGTTTTCACAGGATACGACAACGGCAAGCGACAAGATCAAATTTTTGGAAAAAATACGGACTTGTGGACCATATTTCGCTCAATTGTAGATGACGAAATGATACGATTGATGGTTACTCAAACCAATATTTACGCCGGACAATTACAGCTTCTTCCCGCAGTGAAACCGCATTCTCGCATAAAATGTTGGAAAGATGTTTCTGCAGATGAAATGCTCAAATTTATCGGAGTGTACCTGTTTACGGGTCTTGTTGATTTTCCCACAACTGAATGCTATTGGAAGAAAGATAGGCTGTACTTTCATCCACTTCTTCACGAAATTTCAATGTCTTACGACAGATTTTCCCTCATTCTAAGATGTTGGCATTTTGCAGACAACTCTACTGATCGGAATGGAAGACTTTACAAAATTCAACCTCTAATAGACAAAGTAATTGAAAATTCACGAAAAGTTTTTACTCCAGGCGACACTGTCGCTGTTGACGAATCCATGGTCGGGTTTAGAGGAAAATTAAATATCCGCACCTACAACCCTCAAAAAGGTAGCAAATATGGCTTAAAAATATATAAATTGTACACAGACACCGGCTATACATGGAGCTACAAGGTGTATTCAGGGGAAGATACAGTAGTCGAAGGTCTTGACAAACCAGGTTCAGTTGTAGCTGCATTGGCTCAAGATGTTTTGAACGAGGGCAGATTATTGGTGACTGATAATTATTACACGAGTGTGCGGTTGGCCAGATATCTAAAACAACGTAGAACAGACTTTTGCGGAACTGTACGTAAAAATAGACGAGACCTTCCCCCTGATGTGGTCAACGCAACTCTAAAAAAGGGTGAAATTGCAGTAAAACAGAACAGTTTTTTAACTGTGTTGAAGTGGAAGGACCAACGCGATGTACTGGTTATGTCAACATGTCATAATCATGACATGCAAATGTCTGCTGGATATAGACCGATTTTGAAGCCTAAAATAGTCATGGAGTATAATCGTGGCAAAAAAGGCATTGATGTAGCAGACCAGCTCGCCAGCTACAATTCCCCTGTGCGCAAAACTTGCTTTTGGTATAAAAAAATTGCTGGAGATCTGATGTCAATTTGTGTGATTAACGCAGTATTGATATACAAGGACTTGAATGCACAAAGCAAAGTGACTGTGCTCAAAGGTCATGAAATAGTAATTAAGCAGTTACTGAGCCTTCAATTTCCTGCACCTTCTGATGGATTATCTACACCACAATGTTCTAGCCAGCCAGCTAGATCTTCTAAATCTAGCCATTCCCTCACAAAAATTCCAAGACGTGACCCAAAAAGAATCTTCAGGAAACGTTGCACTGGCTGTTACAAAGTTTTTATTGAAGAAGGCCGTACAGCAGCGGAATCAGCCCGCAAAGCAAAAAAAACTGATATGGAGTGTCTGGGGTGCCTTAAAGCTTTCTGTCTGAATTGCTTAACAGGTGCCATTAAAAATAAATACGAAAATTATAAAAATAATATAAAATCAATAAATTAGATTAACATATTATTGTTTTATTTTTGCCCAAAATACACGCGACCTTTTATAGTGAAAACTGGCAACCCTTATAAAAAGGTAATCGGGTTTTCACGTATATTTTTTCTTTAGTTCATTACTCACACGTGTAAGTTCATATAAGCATATTAGCTCATACGTGTACAGAGTTACAAACTTTAAACTTGGGAAGGGCTTATGCCCCATTGATGGTGCATTCACGTACGGTGAGTTGCTCAAAATGCCCCATCGATGGGGCATGCACTGTGAACGTGTTAATTTAAATATTTCATAATTATTCTTGGCTGATATCCGCCCGCGGATTTGCCCACCTGAGGCAAGGCAAAAACAAAATTAAAATATATATTTAATCATTTTATGCATTAGAACAAATTTCACTCAAATTCGAACTAAAAGTCTCTCATCACGTCAAAATAAACTTAAAATTAAACAACAAGCTCTTCAAACTATTTCATGATAATTTACAATAGAAATATTTCACAGTAATATACAAACATTTTACTTACTGAAAATTCTGAATAGGATCTCTACGGATGTGAGGTTTCCTCGTTGTCAGGAAATGAGGCAGTGGGAGTAAGACGGAGATAATACCTTTCTCTCTAAGCTGGGATGATAACACTCACATTGAACGTCACGTATCATTAAATGATATACGTATGTACATACGTTATTTAGTTACACTGCTACATATTTGTACGTCAATTGTTTTTTTTTAAATATTTATTTAAAAAAAACAATTGACGGAAATCTTAAATGGAAAGGAAAATAATTTTCAAAATCAATTCAAAATTGACATAGAATCATTGAACATACATATATATATATATACTAGCCAAACATAGAACAATTAAAAACATAAATTGCAGTAGTTACTATTTTTAACAAATGAATTACTCAACTTTACTTTCGGTTACATCGCCAATACGCCACCACCCTTGGGAAGTAAGATGTTATGTCCCTTGTGCCTGTAGTTATACTGGCTCACTCATCCTTCAAACTGGAACACAACAATACTAAGAATTGCTTTTTTGCGGTAGAATATCTGTTGAGTGGATGGTACCTACCCAGAAAAGCTTGCACAAAACCCTACAACCAGTAAATTTTGGCTTTGGTTGTGGGTTCGATTCCCACCCTTTGTGTGCATGAACATATTTATTTGTCCTGAGTCTGAGCGTAATTATTTATATAAGTATGTATGTATTTACAAAAGAAAAGTAGTGTATGTAGTATATCAGTTGTCTGATTTCTATAGTACAAGCTCTGCTTAGTTTAGGATCAGATGGCCGTGTGTGAATAATGTCCCATAATATTATATTATTAATAATAATATATTTAGAACAAAATCATCTAGTGTCATCAGTGATTCAGTTTTATTATAATTTATAATGAGTAAAACTAACTAAAGGTTAGAAATATAACATTTATAAATAAAATTACCACACTTCAAACGCCAGAGGATTAGCATAACTTATGGATTGACAGGTGCACCGACTCCATAAAAATAAACAACGTGAGATATTCTCAATTTCCTAAAACCGCAAACTTTCACTTTGTCTGATTCAATATTTCAAGCCAGTTCAAAATTGTTCACTGGCTCAGTTTGTCTCATCAAAAGTTATGTATTTTTTTATTTCATTGCATGTTGAAAAAAAAAACGTTCAAAGCAACTGGACGTTCGTGTTTTGTTACTCCAGCGTTAAATTCCAACCTCGTGGGTGGCGTTATGATATATAACTGACAACTCCGTTCTGCTAATAACTTGCTACGTCGTGTTCCTCTCTTCAAACTGATTTCCTATCTAAGTCCTTTCATGCAGTGGCTGTAAGGCTTTGAAAAAAACTCCCTTTAATATAAAAACGACATCTTAAATATAATTTAAAATACTTTTTTTTTCGTTCTAATGTACGTAATAACTGTGCTTAAGTTTTCTTCATTCATTTAGTTTTTTACTTGAGTTTAGTCCATGTTTCTGTTTTTTATTTATCTCGTCTCTACTTATGTCACCATTATGTTTAAGTTTGTATGTTTTCTGTTTATTTGTTTATTATTATTCTACTATTTATATGTTTACTTTGTATGATTTGCCATATACCCGTTGTTTTTTACTTAGGGTTGTCTGGTAAAGCCCTTTTTTTCTGTTGGAAAAACGCATTTACGCGTTTGAAGGCACCGGAATACCCACCAAAAAACCAGCGATACCCACACCGTCTTTTCGGGGAACGCCACGGGATCGCTTGCGCATACTACCGTGACATCCCGACGGTAGGCCCGCCTCTGCAGGCCTCCAGATTCTAATGGGTTACAGAGACCCCCTAGCCCCGGCGACATTTACGGCGGGAGGAGAAGGTTTGCATAGCGCCGACGTCTTCTCTCCGGTCTTCTTCGGCGAAGCGGGTTAGCGGAATCACTGTTATCACGCTCCTGCTCCGCGGCCTCCTTCTGCGACATGACGTTTTCGCAGAAAGAGACCATCTCCTTCCAGCACCTCTCGCTACCGATCATGGCGTTTATCACGCTCAGCAGCGAGAGGTCTCCGCCTACAATGGCCGCCAGGTAATGGCGCTGAGGCCCCCATGCAGCACACTCAATCAGGGTGTGACGCGCCGTGTCCGAAGGCGCGCCGCACTCGTGGCAGGAGGGAGTGACCTCCCGCCTCGCTATCCGGTGCAGATACCTACCGGAAGCCGGAAACCGTGTCCGGTAAGTACCTGCGTCAGCCTGAATGTGAGTGTGCCGTGACTCCGTTCCACCCAGCGACTCAAGTGGGGACGGACCGCCTCCACTGTCGCCAGGCCTGTCGAGGGGGACCCGAGGTCCTCCTCCCACCTGCGAATCAAGGCTCGCTGGGCTAGAGCCCTGACTCGCTCCACCTCCGCCAATCCTGGACGGTCGCCACTCGACCTCGCTTTCACCCGGAACCGGTACACTTCCGCAAGCACCTCTGCCTGGAGTTCCCAAGGCGGATCGCTCGCGAAAAGTGTCGCTGCCGTTCATGACACTGTACGGTAACCACGTATCGCTCTCACCGCTATGACTCTCTGTGGTCTCCGAAAAAGAGGCTTGTTACGAGCAGTGAGAGCGTCCACCCAGATGGGTGCACCGTACAGCGCCATGGAGCGCACCACACGAGCGTATAATCGCCGGCAAGATGTTTCCGGCCCTCCTACGTTGGGTAGAAGGCGGCCCAAGGCGGCAGCGGCGTTGATGAGCTTCGGGCTGAGTTGGACAAAATGCTGCCCGAAGCTCCATCTTCCATCCAGAATCAGGCCCAGATACCTCATCTGGGCCTGTACCTTAATCACCGTTCCCTGGACGGTGATAGACGCTCCTCGAGGGGGACCTCGACGTGGACCGTAGAATAGGAGGGCCTCCGTTTTTGTTACAGAGACCCTCAAGCCCCAGCATCCTGATTCGATCCATCGTGAGCGACACTCCGACCTCAGCCAGGCGGGCTGCCTCCTGAAAAGTACGTCCCGTCGCCGTGATGAGGGTGTCGTCCGCGTAGCACAGCACCCCCATTCCGGGAAGGACGGGTGCCCGCAGGAGCCAGTCAAAGCCAATGTTCCACAGGATTGGACCGAGAACCGACCCCTGTGGAACGCCGCAGCCTACTCGACGCCGGACAAGTCGTTCATCGCCCCCCTCCCAGAGGACCACCCGATCCTGGAGGTATGCCCCCAACAGCCTTCTGAGATAGGAAGGCACCCCGTGATATCGAAGCACCTCCCTTATTGTCCCGGAAGGAAGACTATTGAAGGCGTTCGCCACGTCCAGCGATACCGCCAGGACCACGTCCCCTCGGGCCACCGCCTCCATGGTCTTCAGGGTGTTCAAGGCGTCGATAGTTGATTGACCCGCCCTGAACTCGAACTGAGCCTCTGAAAGACCTGGTCCCACCTCCTCGAGGTGCTGAACAAGACGGGCAGCGATAATCTTCTCGAAGAGTTTGCCCGTCTCATTCAGCAGCACAATTGGCCTGTATGCCGAGGAAGAGCTTAGTGAGCGCCCCTCCTTCGGCAACAGGACCAACTTTCCTTCCTTCCACAGCTTCGGAAACTGCCCACTAGAAAGACACTCGTCGAACAGTTCCCGAAGCCTCCCTCCTAGATGTCCGATAACCCCGTCCGGACCCGGCGCTGTTCTGGCCCTCAGTCGATCAAGGGTCATCTCCATCTCTCGCTCCATGATATTTGGTAGAGCCATATTGTCATCTGTCTTGGAGCGGGGGGCCATACTTGGTGGGACGTGCTCACCTAGGTTAGGAAATTATTCCCCAACCAGGCGCAGGAGGAGATCTGGCGCTAGCGTTTCCGTAACAGGAGCACCGTGTGTACGGAACTTCCCTCGCACACCACGATACGGCCGCCCCCACAGGTCCCTGTTCAGGCCCACCAGAAGCTCCTCCCTCGCTATCTGCTTGGCACAACTAATCGCCTGCTGCAGCTCCTTTTTCAACTGGCGATAAGCGGCCCACAGCCGTCCCTCCAAGTCGGTGTCGAGGCCGTTGCGCCTGCGACAACGGACGTATGCCCTCCGCGCCCGGTTACATGTCGCCCGCAGCTCTGCTATTTCGAGAGACCACCAGTACACCTGACGGCGCGGTACCCTCTGCCGGGTCCTCGGCATGGCCGCATCGCATACCTCCTTTAGAGCACTGCGCATGCTGCCCGCCATCTCTTCGACGCTAGCGCCCTCCCTCCATCCCGCGGAAACCCACCGCTGCACGATGGCTGCCTCCTTGACCAGCTCACGATTTAGCTGGCCAAGAGACCACCTCGGAAGCGTGGTTGGCATCCTCAGTGGTCCCGCTGGCCTGCAGGAGTTGGAGATCTCAAATCGGATGTATCTATGGTCCGACAGAGTCTCCACCTCCTCCTCTACCTTCCAGTTCCTCACTGTGCATGCTGCGACAGGAGTGGCGAACGATAGGTCCACCACAGACCCCCCCTGCTGCCGCACGCAGGTGTGCACCTGCCCCCTGTTAAGTAGAGACAGGCTGGAGAGTAGGGCCCACACCTGGACGGGGCCGTCCAGGTGTGGGCCTCCCTCGCGGATTCGTGGCACGTGATTTTGCGTTAAAGTCGCCAAGAACCATTGTCGGTTTCGGCGACTGACTGGACACCGCAGCTCTGACAGAGCCACGAAAGATTTCGAACTCCGCCAGGCCCCGGTTAGGGGAGAAGTACGTTCCCACAACTATGTACTCTCCCCACCCTGCCACTACGTAGCCCGAGCCCCTCTCAATGAGTGAGAGGGGGGGACCCGTTCCGCTCCGAGTGAGGATCGCCACGGTGCCATTCAAATCCCCTACCCAGTGAGGTAGGAAAGGGATGAAATAGGGCTCGCAGGCCACAGCCAGGTCGCTTCACAGGCCGCACAACGTTGGCCACTCCATCCAACACATTGCGGAGCTTCTCGGCTCACGGTGGGCGTAAGTCACGCCCTTTTCCTGCGCCTCCGGCTTCAATGTGACGATTACTGCAGCCGTGCGAGGGGCTGCCAGCTTAGGTTTGACCACCTGTGGCACCTTGGACACTGTCGGTGTGGCTGAGGCGGTGATCAAGTCCTTTTTGAATGCGCAACTTCGGAGCGAGCGCTCAAAAGCCTCCTCCTTTGCCTCAGCGGCTTTTGCCTTCAGCTCTGCCTTAGCCCGAGCGAGGCCACTACCACGCCCCTTAAACGACGTTTTGCCGCGAATAGCAGAATTGCTCTTCGCACTCAACCTCGACTCCGTCTCCGTATCGGAGTCGGAATAAAAAATTGATAGGCCATAAGGCCGCTTTCGTCTGACCAAAGCATCTGACGACACCTCAGTGTCGACATCCATTGCCGAAAACAACAAACAAAAATCGAAATCGAACGACCCAAAAAAAAAAAACAACCAACTATAACAAAAAACAAGGTCTATAAAGACCTAATTCAAAACAACAAAACCAATCAATACGCGAAACAAAAGTCCATATACTAAGCAAGAATGTCCATATGTGTCGCATTAGAGATAACAAAACCAGTTTACAAAGCCAGATGTCGTTTATTCATCAATTCGAACAATCTTATCGCAGTAAGAAACACAACCTCGCTCAACGACGTCCGAAAGGCGAATCCGAAAGCCCTGTATTATGACTGCATAATGTCTATCTTTGCATAATTTATCAAATAAATAAATTATATAATATTTATTCATATGTGTATTTATCAAAACGAAAACAGGACTCGTATCTGACTGGTATATCCTGAAATGAAAGTGAAACGACAAATATTCTTCAGTCATACAGATTAGTATATATTTATTGATTTTACGCGCATCACGTTTGCCTTATGTTAAAAAAAGTAATCCAATTATTTTAAGTTTTGTTCATTAGGCATTTTATAAGAATTTGACTTATCAAATGCCATAATATCAAATGCCAAATTTAATTGAATAAAACGCCATATCTTGTATTTATTCACATTACTTTATGTATAGTATCAGCATGTAAATGTCTCACTGCTGGGCTAAGGCCTTCTCTCCTTATTTTGAGAAGAAGGCCCGAGTTTGAACCTACAATCATCGTTTAAGGTTCACGCGTTCTAACCTATAGGCCATCTCGGCTTACTTTATATATGTTTTCATATATAATATTACAAGAGTTGCAAAATCTCATAAATAAAAAACACACCATAAACTTTACACCAATTTAAATTATCTTAAAATTTATTTAATTACAAATGTAAATGTGAACGGTACGGATAGCTTTGTTCCAAGCAATTCCAATAAATGCCTACATGCATCACGCTACGAAGTTTCACATCGTCACCCAGTCGAGGACCCAAAATTTAAGTGAAACCGGTCGTTTAATAAATATTCATGGTCTCTAGGATTTGTAATGGAAAGATTATGTAAATGTCACCCTTTTACACTCAAAACAGTCAACCCCCATTGTTGTTTTATACATTGTATATATGTGTCTAAGGGATTATATTAGAATACTTCTAATTTGAAAGTTAGTAATAATATAAATTCTATTTACATTGACGACTTTAATTATTAAACACATATCATAAGAATTTACATTTTCCATGACCACCTGGAATGGTGGTAAGAATGCCAGCAGCATTTTCCTATTGAAACGCAATCACAATTCTCTGGTTGAAAAATGAACCTGGTGATATCCAGTGGAACCAAGAATATGCCATTTTTGCGTTAATATGTTATTTGTAATGTGTTTTAGGTACAAACGTCACAAAAAATATTTTGGAAATTGAAAAGAATATTTGTATCACTTGCTTTTGCAGTTAACACTGTCCTGTCTACAGGTTTTATAAAAGACCGCTTTTCTAAACTAACTTACATCAGTTTTCAAAGATCAATTGTGGTTATACAAAGATGCATTAGAAATGTTTTAAAATATATTTCCTTACGTTTGTGTAATTATATATAAAATACGAAATTTATATTTGTTAATTAATTATCAAATCCGTATAATTTAAGGCTTTATTTTATTTATAAGCTTATACAGCCTTATAATTTAAGGATGTTTACATTAATAGTTTCAAAGGAAAACAGAATGTCAATAATAAATAAAAGATAACGTTTATTCAGGACAAACAAATATTGCAAGTGAATAAGCAATTGCAAGTATAAAATAATAATAAAGTAGCTTTATTTGTTTTGCAAAAAATAACTAAATATATATAATTAATTAAAATTAAATGATATTTAAGTAAAATTGAAATCAACCCTTTTTATACGACTTCAAAAGGAGTTGGATGATTAATTTTACTGGTGATAGGGCTTTGTGCTAGCTCGTCTGGGTAGGTACCACCCCACTCATCAGATATTCTACCGCAAAATAACAGTACTTGGTATTGTTATATTCCGGTTTGAAGGGTAAGTGAGCCAGTGTAATTACAGGCACAAGGGACATAACATCTTAGTTACCAACGTTGGTGGCGCGTTGGTGAAGTAAGCGATGGTTAACCTTTCTTACAATGCCAATGTTTATGGGCATTCATGACTACTTACCATCAGGTGGTCCATATGCTCGTCCGCCTATCTAAAAAAGCCTTTTTTATGTTAATACATGTTTTCAACATAATAGAAGACAAATGTATACATGAGTCACTATGTTTCGCATTTGGTTTATCAACAAAGTTACTTCGAAATGACAATTAATTATTATGATTAGTCGTTAATTAGGTAGCTAATAAATGTTAATAGTTTGCCCATTAAGGGGTTAACGATGGCTCCTCAAGCGACAATTACTTTGCATAAACATTGACATTAGTCCTTGACGTGTATTTGAATTCAATCAAATCGATCAATAGGAATTATTGGAATTTTAGATAAATTAATTTGGTGATATGGAAAATCAACTTGGAATAAAAGAAAAAAGTAAAGCAAAATTATAAAAAAATACACCAAAGCGTGGACATCACGTTTGTGGAGATTTGATTACATTCAAAAAGAAAAAAGGTTTTCTGTTTAAATTTAAAATAAAATAATAAAAAGGTTTCGAGGTAATTTAATAGTGAATTCTTAAATACAGATCATAATGATCTAATGGGAACACAGTATGCGTTTGCAGTACAGTAACAGCCTGTAAATGTCCCACTGCTGGGCTATGGCCTCCTCTCCCTTTTTGAGAAGAAGGTTTAGAACTTATTCCAACACGCTGCTCCAATGTGGGTTGGTGGAATACACATGGGCCATCATTTCAGTGAAATTAAACAAATGCAGGTTTTCTCACGATGTTTTTCTTCAGCGTCAAGCACGAGATGAATTATAATCACAAATTATGCACATGAAAATTCGGTGGTGTACTGACCACTGAATTATTTTGAATCAAAATGAAATTTACTAAATATTTCGTATCACCTTTACCACCTGTAGATATACCACCAGGGGCACACCAATCGCCAAGAGCACGATATTTAAATTACAAATAAGACCGTTTTGAAATTCAATAAACATGAGAACGCTTTAAACAAAATTTAAGTTAATGGTGAATTCAAGCGTAGGTTAGCGATTAATAAATGGCCTCTATTGTAAAAATAAATAATAATGTTGAAGAACTACAGGTTACTGTTTTTTCGTGCTCGGTTGACGTTGCCTTACCTGTTATGGCAATCAGTTCAACGGTATAGAAGTTGTACTACAGCGCTATCTAGCGGTGTTTTACAACATATTGATACAAAAATTGAAAACTATGAAAAATGAAATCTCCTCATCCATGAAAAGAATATTATAAACTGCTACCTGTCCTTCTCTCGAGAGATTCATAAAGCCAAATGTTGGATTAAACAATTTCTTTGTATGCATCAATTCTCAAGTGTCTTAAAAAGTAAATACAAAATGATAAATATTTTATATCCAGGTAATATTAATCAGTTGTCGACTTTATTCTTGGTGTCACAGTTGGCTGCCATTGAAAAGCAGCTTTAAGACACCCCTCAAATGTAGATGAGTGGCATTTCAAAGTACGTTACATTTTTTGACAAATTATTTTTTATTTTGATATTCTATTGTATTTTTTGTAATTCTTTTTTTGTGATTTTATAATTGTTTGATTCTAGATTCGAAGTCCATTTCTGATTATTTTCTCAATTAAAGTATACAAAATATGTACTATATTTTGTAAATTGGCTTAATCAATATAACACGTGATTACATGGAACCGAAGATCATGGGTTATGGCAACTTATTTTTCATGTTATTAATATTTATTTATTAATCTAGTGATGTAAAACATTTGAGGAAATACATGTGCCAGATAAAATTATGCCTTCTATGCTAGTGTAACTATGTCAATAAACCACAGTGGCATAGAGTCAAAGAATACGTTCAAAAATTATTATTTATTTAATATGTACACTAACAATATACATACAACACATTTACAGACATATATATATATATATATATATATATATATATATATTGTCTTATGACATTGCCAATGTAAGCGTTATATTTTTGTACCTGTTACCTTAAACGAAATGAAGGAATATTAAACGTATCAAACGTATTATAAACATAATAATTTAAAATGTAGATAATTGTAAAGCTCTTTTTTAATATTTCATATTCTTTGAACAGATTGGAATAATGCAATTGCTTGACTATATCCAGACAAAATTATATAAAATTGAAACTGTATATTATACCGAGTGCGTTTTATGGGATTCTCTTAAAGTAGGAAGCCAAAGTAATATAATACGCGAACCATTTTCTTCGTTATGGTTATATTGTAGTAAATAAAAAATAATGAAGGTTACTTACTTGGGCGACAAGACTGAGCGATTCAACAATATCTGTTCACAGTCCTGTATCAATTGGTTGTTTATCTAAATTTTGTTCCACAAAAGTTACTATACCTTTAGAGGTGAGTATTGTAATCGCTTCTTCAGGACAAACAATTGTGTCACAGTTTTATTTATAAGGTATCGACCTGCATATCGAAGCAAAGAAAGAAAATAAGTATACAAAGCACATAGAATAATAGGTATCTTTACATAACCATTCGACTGCGCTTTCGAACAAATGTATTTGTCTCTTCATGAAAAGGAGATTATGAGAGCATTCGCTTTAAGCATTTTTCTGTTGTTTCTTCTATTTATTTGTTCTAATTTATGTTCCTTTTTCTCGTTCTCTATTTATATTATTATCTTGTATATTCTTCTTTCGTGCCATTAATATCATGTTTAATAATAATAATATCCTGGGACATTACTCACACACGGCGATCTGATCCCAAATTAAGCTTGTACAGAGCTTGTACTATGGAAACCAGACAACTGATATACTACATATACTACTTTTCTTTTGTAAATACATACTTATATAGATCATTACACCCAGACTCATAACAAACAGACATGTTCATGCACCCAAATGTCTGTCCTGGAAGGGAATCGAACCCACAACCTTCGGCGTGAAAGGCAAGTGTCTACCAACCACGCCAACCAGTTCGTCAATTTGAAGTATATTTCTTGCTCACTTTATATATAAATTACTTCGGTGATAAGAGAAATAGACATGTTATGTTATGTTGTTATGCTTTCTACATTGGTACTACCCACTCACCAGCCATTCAATCACCAACGGATTTAGCGGTGGAATACTTTGTGTATTGTTATTTTATTTGCACCCATAGAAGAAGTAATTTTTATTATGTTGGTATGTTTTCGAGCTCCAGTGCTAGGATCCTAGGTACCTAAAAAGTATTTTATTGTTAAGTATTGTATTATTAAGTTATAATAGCTATAGTAACAGTACAGTAACAGCCTGTGAATGTCCCAATACTGTGCTAAGGCCAACTCTCCCTTTTTTTTTGAGGAGAAAGTATGGAGCTTATTCCACCACGCTGCTCCAATGCGGTTTGGTGGAATACACATGTGGCAGAATTTCAGTGAAATTAGATATGCAGGTTTCCTCACGATGTTTTCCTTCACCGTATAGCACATGATGAATTATAATAACAAATTAAGCTCATGAAAATTCAGCGGTGCTTGACCGGGTGTGAACCCACGATCATCGGTTAAGATTCACGCGTTATTACCACTGGGCCATCTCGGTATTATAGTTAAGTTTAATTGTATTGTTAGACTAAAAATTAATTAGACCTGTCAAATACATAATACCTATTAAATGAAATATAATCAATGATAAGATTAAGGTTGAAGAGACTGCTAATGAAAGACATTTTTCGGATTCTGAGGCCTCTATTGAAGTTTGACGTAACTCTATATTTGATAGCTTCGGGCAATTTCAAAATAATAAAGGGAAATTTAAAATGTTACTGAGATTAATTTATTGAACAGATGTGGCCTAGTAGATAGAAAACCTGGAACTTGTCGAAAATCACGGATAAAGGTCCAGGCAAAGCGAGGTGGTTTCATCTGATTGATTTGTTACTAATATAATGTCGTTCGCACTGGGGGGGGGGGGGGGGGGAAAGCATCGTATTTGTCTGATGTAATTCCCATGTTTGTATGCTACCACCGATCCGTTCTTAACCAGAGTAGCAGAATAAGCTCCAAAGTTCATCTTTTTTTATAATATATAGACAGACAGGTAAATGGTCACCATCGTCCGTAGCTATTGGCACTGTAAGGTAATATTCAACCGTTCTTAAGCTGGAGCACTGAAATAATATTTTTTGGTTAGCTGTATATTGAATTCGGGGCCTCAGTATTTTTGACCTTAATGCTATTTCTCTTCTTTCTTACCTTCTTATTTCTTCGAGCTACTGAACCAGCAATGTAGTTTTAATGATTGTCTCTTCTCAGAATTTTCGATATTTTGATAACAGTAGTCTAAAAAATCAGGATCGAACCTTTGTTTTTCATAAGCAAGACAGTTTGTCAATCAATGAACTATTGAGACTTTACCGATAACTTACATATAACTCAGAAATAAAGTATTAACTTGCTCAGTTAGCGATGTAGACATTTAGGTCGTGAGCCCAATAAAGATTAGTAGGGCGAGCCCTTTCATTATACCGGCCCATTGAGTTGTCCTTTTCATATTAAGGGTATTCTATGAACGTACGTATAGATAACCTTATAATTATAATAACAAAATTGTATAAATTATAATTTTATTACAGTACAGTACAGTAACTGCCTGTTAATGTCCCACTGCTGGGCTAGGGCCTCCACTCACTTTTTTGAGGAGAAGGTTTAAAGCTTATTCCACCACGCTGCTCCAATACGGGTTGGTAGAATAAACATGTGGCATAATTTTGATTAAATTAGATACGTGCAGGTTTTCTCACGATGTTTTTCTTCACCGTCAAGCACGAGATTAATTATAAACACAAATTAATTAATATTATTCTATAATAATAAAATAAATAATTAATTTATTTTATTATTATAGAATAATATTACGTAAATATGACATTAGAATTTTGTTGGCATAAGATCTATTCACGTGAATTAATCTCAGTCACCTGATGGTAAATACCATCATAGGAGCCATAAGAAAATTTAACTATTCCATAAATTTATGCGCCACCAACCAATAAACTAAGAATTAGTCTTATGAAATTTCACTGGCTCACTCTTCCTTCCAACCTAAATACAACAATAATATTGCATGATCTGTGTTTTCAAGTCACCATTTACGCTGAATATATAAATATAAGGTTACTTAATTAATTACAAAAATGATTTATTAACAGTAATAATATTATCTTATGATCGGCGAGAATTCCAGAACTTGTGCGAACTAGCAAGAACAATTATAAAAAAATATATATTATGGCTATCACGAATATCCGGTAGATGTGTGAAACAGATATGATGAGCCGATTGGCGTGGTTGGTAGATGCTTGCTTTTCACGCCGAAGGTTGTGATTCCCACCCAGGACAGATATTTGTGTGCATGAACATGTCTGTTTGTCCTGAGTCTGGGTGTAATTATCTACATAAATATGTATTTACAAAAGAAAAATAGTATGTGTAATATATAAGTTGTCTGGTTTCCTTAGTACAAGCTCTGTACAAGCTTAATTTGGGATCAGATGGCCGTGTGTGAAAAAAATGTCCCAGAATATTATTATTATAATATTAATATTACAATGAAAGAATTCAATACATATGGAATTAACTAAATAATATCATAGAGATTCATTAAAAAAATAAATGTATATTTCTTATTATTATAAAGCATCTATCAATCTGAAGCAACAGAGGAGACAGCGGCAGTGGAGGCACGACGGTGTTAGAATGCGTCATGCCATTTGCCGTTTTGGCATAATCGGTCTTACCCCAAGGAACGTCAACAGATGATGAAAAATATATTACTATCTTACCACAAAATCACTTTCAAGACATAAAGTCCTGTGTCAAAACGATTTATAACACTATAAGGGAAGCAGATAATAGCCGTCTCGTTACCGAACCCAATAGTTGACATAACTCAACGACTCTATCGGAGAAAAAATTGCTGTCGTCACATTTAGAGTACGTTATATATTCTTTGTAAGATGTTATTTAAGAATGATAAAATATAAGGAAAATATATGACGGTACCTTGTGCTTTTATATATTTAAACGTTTATTTAGCGGTACTTTTCGCAAGCTCAAATATTGACTATTATTATTGTTGTGTTCTGGGTTGGTCTACAAGCACAAGGGTTATAATATCTTAGTTCCCAAGATTGGTGGCGCATTGGCTATGTAAGGAATGCTTAATATGGGTGGTGACCTATTGGCACCAGGCATTTATCCGCTTATCAATTTTAAATGTAAAAAAATCCTCGTAATAATGATGAAATTGAGAAGCGAACTTTTTATTAGTTTGGAAACTACAAAATATTGATTTTTCCTCAATATCTACTATATTGACATTGGCAACAAGCGTCGGGTGTATCGCCCTCAACATGACGCTGAGTGGTAGCCATTTTGTTACGTCGTATTACTTTGTTACATTAAACCTTAGTTCTAATAAATTTAGTGCTCCTATTGTCTAATACATTTTTAATATCACGTTTTTATATTCAAGACTTGTATTATCTTCTTTATTAAATATTTACGTTAATCTTTTTTCTTAGAAAAGTAATGTAATAGCCTGTTAATGTAAATATATGATTATAGTTAATGCATACGGTGTTTTTAATTAAAATAAAGAAATTTATCAAAATACAAAATCTTAACAGTCAAGAAACCTTAATTATTTTAAAAATTTTACCAGCAACCCAACCTTTTAATTGTAAGATGATAATTACGTACTGGTCACTTTAATAATTACCGAATAATAATTACTGGGTTTCTTTAAGCTTACGAGTTCTTTTTGTCTGTAGGGTGCTTAATTTTAAGACCTTTCAACTTCAAGTGGTTCGAATCTCGTGAACGTATATGTCTTAAGGATAATCACATTAGACCCTTATATGGCGACCTAATATAGACTCTATGAACATCCTGGAGGGAAGGAATACTGACAACATTTCCTTAAATTTTCCAAAAAGTATAGGATGAGTGGTAAGTGACATTTTTTTTAAATATAATGATGATGATTATGTCAACCTAGTCAATTTCGGTCTATGTGAACATTTTCAAGAGGTAAGACGTGAGGCCCAAGACCAAGCCTTACGTGCTTATCGATGCTCGGAAGTTTACACTGCCAAAATTCAAACTGCGGGCAACCACTGAGAATTTTTCGACATAAATAAGTAACAGCCTGTAAATGTCCCACTGCTGGGCTAAGGCTTCCTCTCCCTTTTTGAGGAGAAGGTTTTGGAGCTTATTCCACCACGCTGCTCCAATGCGGGTTGGTGGAATACACATGTGGCAGTATTTCGATAAAATTAGACACATGCAGGTTTCCTCACAATGTTTTCCTTCACCGAAAAGCACGAGATGAATTATATACAGAAATTAAGCACATGAAAATGCAGAGGTGCTTACCCGGGCTTAAACCAACGTCCATCGGTTAAGATTCACGCGTTCTTACCACTGAGCCGTCACGACTTTTTTTCGACATAAATATCCCTCTCTTTTCGAAATAAAAGGAGTTTAAACACAGAGCCTTAGGATCTGACGATATAATCCTTGTAATAAAATTAAAAATATATTGCATTCTCATAAGCATTCTTTTAACTTTTCTATCAATTCTATAAAAAAAAACATAATTGCTTAATTATAAATTGTAAACTTATGTTGTAAGATTGTTTCTTTATATTATCAAACAAAAACCAGTCTTTCCAGGCGAGTGTGTTCAAACCACAGCATTAGTTATGTTCTCTGCTGACTGGAAAGAAGTGTGAATATTCACGACTAAAATTATTTCTCTCGTCAAATGTTCATGTCTGCGCATCTGTAACATGGTTTTCTTAAAAAATAACCGTATATTATACCAAAAATGTTTCATCGTTTTTGAAAGTACATAAATCATTCACACCGCATTTTCTCCAAAATTCCTCTCAGCGAACGCTTCTGGGTAGCCGAATTATTCCTGATGGTGTATGCGTATAATTCAATTTAACGCTACACTGATTCCTCCATGCGAATTTTCACACTTGTTTTATTTGGAAAATTAAACCGGAAATTAGCTTTAAGTAATACGAAATATTTATATGGATGAAAAATTTCTTTATTTAAATTTCCTATTTACTCATCAATTTGATGGAACATTCAAGATTTTCTGTTTCATTTTTATTTGTCATTAATGAAATTTATCGTATACATATATTTTTATTAATACATCTATTTAATCAGAATGCACGTCAGAATCACGCTGCACCAACCCGCATTGGAGCAGCGTGGTGGAATAAGCTCCAAACCTTCTCCTCAAAAAGGGGAAAGGAGGCCTTAGCTCAGCAGTGGGACATTTACAGGCTGTTACTTACTTACTTACTTAATCAGAATAAAAGTAAAACTATACAAACAATATACCTGTGCAGGAACACTTCGAGATGGCCGAGATGGCCTAGTAGTTGGAACGCGTGAATCTTAGCCGAATTTTTATGTGCTAAATTTGTGCTTATAATTCATCTCGTGCTTGACGATGAAGGAAAACATCTTGAGGAAACCTGCATATGTCTAATTTGATTGAAATTATGCCACACGTATATTCTACCAACCCGTATTGGAGCAGCGTGGTGGAATAAGCTTCAAACGTTCTCCTCAAAAGGGAGAGAAGGCCTTAGCCCAGCAGTGGGACATTAACAGGCTGTTATTGTAGGAACACTTCGAATACACCATCCTAAAAGAAGAATTCTTTAATGGAAGTTTACTTAGAAAAATAAATCATTCTTATAATAAGTAATGATAATTTTATGTTCACGTGCGGTAACTGCTGACGGATTGCGCACTGAGCCAGCAAAAAATATGTACTGCGATGAACAACTAGCAATATTATTCGTCTTTTTAATCAGTTGCCCCCAGATTCGTCGGGTACGGTAACGCGCAACAGTAACAAGCAAAAGCTGAAAAAATATTTCCTGGTCAAGCTATAGGTATAAGAATATATTAATTGTTCATTTATTTTTATTTTCAATGTATTTCATATATACTTTATCGTATTTCTTAATTATAATTAAATATGTACATTTAACTTATTAATAGAATGAGGTCAAAACGAGAGAATGCACATAGCATTGAGGTCAAACCTTTGTTTTTTTTCAATGTACCTATAAATATTAGTTTATAAAATTTGTAATTTTATAAATTGATTAAATATATATACGAGAATAAAAGACATCTCATATTTTTTTTATTTTATGCTGTAAAAATAACTCTTTTCAATTAATCGAGAACAAAGTAAAACATACAAAAATTATAACTGTAAAATGAATTATTCTTGATGGAATATTCCCAATTATACTCGTTACTACGAACTGCCAACCAATATTACAAGAATTCTGTCTCTTGAATATTAATAAGATATTTGGTTATCGAATTAAGCGAAGTTCAATTCGTTCGAATTATCATTCATTGATCATTTAAAACTTATAAATGGTCAAGAGATTTTCAATTTTCAAACGTTTATAAATATTTTACCGGTTGCAGGGCTTGGTGCAAACATGTTTCAGTGGGTGGCCATAACTCATCATTTGTAGGACTAGTGATCAATACTTTGTATTGATGCGTTCAGGTTTAAAAGCAAAGTAAGCTACTGTAATTACACTGGATTTATTAAAATTATTTAAGGATATGATATAAGATATTGCATATTCAGAATGAAAGAGATGTACTTGTACTTAACTTGTACTTGACAAGAAATAAAAGCTTAGATTCTAAATAGGATAGGTCGGTCACATTGAAAGTGCAAGGATTTTAATATGTTTCTTGTATTACCAGTGAACTATACTATACTGGTGGTAGGGCTCACTGGTGGTAGGGCTTTGTGCAAGCTCGTCTGGGTAGGTACCACCCACTCATCAGATATTCTACCGCAAAACAGCAATACTTGATATAGTTTGTTCCGGTTTGAAGGGTGAGTGAGCCAGTGTAATTACAGGCACAAGGGACATAAAATCTTAGTTCCCAAGGTTGGTGGCGCATTGGCTATAAGCGATGGTTGACATTTCTTACAATGCCAATGTCTAAGGGCGTTTGGTGACCACTTACCATCAGGTGGCCCATATGCTCGTCCACCTTCCTATTCTATAAAAAAAAAAGAACAACAAAGAAGACAACGGCTTTATTATCAGGTACCTCACTTTTACTTCTCAACAACTCCTTACTTTTCAACATCATATTAAAATCTTGCACGTTAAATGTGATGAGTTATTAACTTTATTAAAATATGTTTATGTGTTATTATGTTGGTCATATTTTTGTGGCGTGTGTTCAGGATATATCCACGACTATTTTACTATGTATTTCGTGTTACGATTTGACAATTGAACCTGTCGTGGTATTCGTTGAAATATGTATAGATACCCATTTAAATAATAACCTGTAATTAAAGATTCCATTAGCTTATTAAAGCATGGCGAGTTATCTTTCTGCATTTTAACGCCTTAACGAACAGCTATGAATTCATAATATTTTTAGTATATTTTTGTATGTGTAGGAAAAAATAGAGACGAACAATTCAAGATATGTCGTTAGCCAGCTGACCTTTCTATCTTTAGACTTGAGGCTTCACAAATAAGCTAATGACGACCTACAGAACTTGAAGTACACTTTTGTCCAGCGCTCGACGATTTCGAAAGCAAATTTTGTCATCAGCGCTAAAAGCAGCTGTGCTAAAAATATTCAAATTTGAAATGCCATAAACAATTGTAATAAAAACAAAAGTGGAAAATGTTGTCCCACTTTCAACATAGTTACGAAACAAAACGAAATAAAACAACACCTGAATTTAAAATTACAATTTAAAGTTTCGACTCTTAGTTTTTAGTGAGGAATTAAAATATTAAGCGAACATATTTATGGTGATATTCGCTATCTCGCTGAGGATTAACGAAACAGAATATTTAGGTAATCTATACATATATAAACTTAACTAACATAATAAAATTTAATATATTTATTTTGTATGATTTTCTTTTAATCCGATTTGAATACAATATCAAAGACCATTACGAGTCCGTTTTTTGTAACTTTTGAGTAAAATTTACTTATGACAGTATTAAGGACATTATACATTATAAAATATGTAAAACTTTTTCATTTGTATGCAATTTATTTTAATGGGAATAAAATTTCAGAATTTTCATACAAGCACGAAGGAGGTCAAATGATTTATGTAAAATTGTATGTCCATATTAAGTGAAGTTGCGGGAAGGTTTTTATATAAAATCAATTTCGTCGCGAACGTAAAACTGGTACGAAGTGACCAGTATACAAGATCAAATGGATACGATGTAATATTCTTCGAAAAAAGAACTTACGATTAATATATAGAATGTCGAGATAGCCCAGTGATAAGATACCTGCTTCTTAACCGAAGATTGTAGGTTCAAACCCGGGCAAGTGCTATGGTATTCCATGTACTTTATTTGTGTTTATAATTCTCGTGCTCGTAGAAAGAAAATATCATGAGGAAAGCTGAATTTGTTGGACGTAAATCAGTCACACGTGCATCCTGCATTAAAGCGTGGTGGAATAAGGTCACCTTCTCCAAAAACAAAAAAGACGACTTAGCCCAGCAATGGGATATTCAAATGCTGCTATTTTTTACTTTTAATAGATATGATAGTTTGCTTTAACCTTTGAAGCTTATCGCACTATACAATCCAGACACTTAGCTAGATCGTAATAAGACCATCACGACATCCTTATTTTAGTATATTTACTGTGGCATTGTGTGATATATCAATATATAATAATCCGGTATAGATGTGCAGCGTTTATATATCACTGTATGTGGTTTATTATTGCCAATTTATAAAGTAATGACCACTTACCATCAGATGGGCAATTCGCCAGTCTACCTATTTCAAATAAAAATAAATAAAATCGATAAGAAATGTATGAATATTTATCGATGTAAAATAGTTTTCGAAAATTCTCATCTTGTAATGAAACCAAGATAAACTTGGAGTTCTAAGAGTAAATCCGCTGGTATAGACAGAGTTATCAAATGTTATGATAGTTACCGTTACGGATCTGAAGCTCTCTGAAATCAAGGTTTTCTTGGGTCGAACGCATCACATGAAGCGTATTTGTACAACCGTAAACGAACAATACGTTGCTGTTTAGTGGTAATTATTTAGTGGTTTTATAGTAAATAGTTACAAATTTTTGTATCTGATTTTTTTTATTTTATTTTTTTTTAATATTTCTTATTTCTGTTTTTTTAATTTAATTGTATATAAATGGAATGGCGTGTTCTCCTGCAATAGATTGTACGTAATTAGTTTTAAGTAAATGTAAAGCACGTTTTAGATGTATGTTATGTACAATTGTGGAAATCCAAATAAATAAATATGTTAAATGACCCTTACCCAGTAGGGTTTGCACAAAGTCCTACCACCGAGTAATTGTGCTGCATGCTACTAATAACTGCTAGAAATAATTTGAAAGAATGTGTCATTCAACAATTAAAGTATAAAAATATCTATCACCAAGAAAAAATATAAATATATCTATATCTTTAACGAAATAGAATCAAATAAAAGTAAAAAAGATGATAATCATATTCAGCCTTACCAATAAACACTGTTTAGCAGTTGCTTATTTACACAATGGTTTCTCTCTTTCTGTCATTATTAATTTGACATTTGAAAGAAGAAGACACATTGTTTTCACTCCTTAAACAATATTTTAAAATAAGGTCGATTATGTAAATCTTCTAATTCCCTTTTTTTTGAGGAAATTAAGCTTTGTTTAATGATAGACAAAGTAGTTACAGTACATGCTTCCTTGGCATCCACTGCCCCGCTAAGCTTTTGTCTATGATTAAAGTGTGTTGTATTAAGAGTTCGTCTTTCTTATAACTTATACCAGCACCAACGTTCTAGTTTCAAACATAAACTAAAAGATTTCTAAGATCCTGTTTCACTCAATTTAATAGTAAGCATTTTGAATTTACGAAAACTAACTTTCCTTCTAAAAGATTGATTGCAGAATTTTAGAAATTGGGAATTAAAATTTTGATGCGGTTTTAGTAATTTTAACATAACAAAACAGATAACATTTATTTTTCCAATAAATTTAAAATAAAAAAAAGCGGTAGATGTTTCACGGGCTTACTATTTTCCTATTTCCCCTCTAATTAAGCGTACAGCTTGTGTTAGGAATTTGGACAAAAGCCCAAAGGATCAGGACCGAACCAGCAACTTTTACATCGCTAGCTGGTCCATAAACCATTTGGCTATTGGCGCTGAAACTAAGCATATTAATAAATAAGAGATATATCCCACATAAATTTTCACATTTAATCGTAACTACAAAACAATAGAAGAATTCCAATAATGTATGTATTTTCTTTAAAAGTCATTTTATTGGAGCTAACATAAATCTAACTGAAGAACACGGTTTCAAGATCATCAAGACTAAATCCGGACCAAGTTCCAGATCGCTTTTTATCATTCATCTCCAGTCATCTCCGGTCTCATGGTCCGACTCATCCGACCCCGACCCTGAGACATCTGACCCCGGGAATTGAACCCAGGACCTCCGGGTCTGCGGCCTATATCAAGCCACTAGACCAACGAGGCAGTCAATATATCCAATAGATTTAGGGAATAAGGGACTTTGAGTAAATACAAAAACATCACAGTCTGAGATAAACTAACATTACGAATAGTTAGGAGTAGTGCTAATGTTAACCTGAGAAAACTATCATTGGTTTATGAGACACAGCTACTGAATCGAATAAATTATGTACCGTACCGTACCGTAACAGCCTGTGAATGTCCCACTGCTGGGCTAAAGGCCTCCTCTCCTCTTTTTGAGGAGAAGGTTTGGAGCTTATTCCACCACGCTGCTCCAATGCGGGTTGGTGGAATACACATGTGGCAGAATTTCAGTGAAATTAGACACATGCAGGTTTCCTCACGATGTTTTCCTTCACCGTAAAGCACGTGATGAATTATAATCACAAATTAAGCACATGAAAATTCAGTGGTGCTTGCCCGGGTTTGAACCCACGATCATCGGTTAAGATTCACATGTTCTTACCACTGGGCCATCTCGGCTCTCTAATTATGTACCATTCATATTAATTGAAGTGATAAACAAAAAATATTTTTCACCTATGTGTTTGGAAGAACTGATATTAATTTTGAAATTATGTTATATTTATGCATTAATATATAACTGGTGGTATAGCTTTGTGCAAGCTCGTCTGGGTAGGTACCACCCTCTCATCAGATATTCTATCGCAAAACAGCAGTATATGGTATCGTTGTGTCCGGCTTAAAGGGGGAATGAGTCACTTTAATTACTGGCACAAGGGACATAATATCTTAGTTCCCAAGGTTGGTGGCGCATTGGCGATGTAAGCCATGGTTACCATTACAATGTCAATGTAATGTAATGGATCATATGCTCGTCCGTCTCCTCGTCCTACTCTACAAAAAAAACCTCGTGTTTATATGTAAATGTTTGTAGTTAATAATCACCTGTTGCTTTTTTAATAGTCAATATTTAAATATCATCTCTAAGGTTGAAATTGGACGTTCATAGTGTGGACTAAGTAAACCAAATTGCTCGCATTGGCCAACTTGTAAAAAATCCCGTATCAAACTTCCTAAACCAATCGCTTTAAAAGCAGATATCAGTTTTAAAAATCAAAGACCTAGTCAATTTTATAAATCTGAAAAATCCATTTAATCCTTTGGTGTTCGATCAACACTCCTAGTTTGATATAATCTGCTTTTCTAATATAGTCTTTAATACCTAATGTTAAGGTGTATTTTCATATAACCCAAAAAATTAATCTATAAGTAAATTCCGTCAGCTTCCCGAAGTCTGGAATGGTTATATCTTGTCTATGAAGCAACTATAAATCTTCTTATACCATGTTTAAGTTGGAAGCGAACTTTTGAATATTTATTTGATACCATGGAAATAATATTTCGCAAAATATCATCGCAAATTCGAATTTTTGCAGTTATTTTAAAACGAGGAAAAGTTTTTCTTTATTTTTATTATTTCCACTTAAAATACTTCAACGCTTTCCCTTAAAATAAGAGGGACTAGTGTGTCTCCTGGATTTGTGACATTTGTGTGATTTGGAAAACTAGTAGTACCCTCTCTGTTATAGTTTAAGTAAGCTAAAATTAGAATAACAGGAGAAGTTTTTTATATAAGCACATGTTCATCCCTTTATTTTAAATAAATATATATAGATACATACATTTTGTCTTTCATTATCAAATATTTACTGTCGTACAATGCATAGTATGGCGAATGAATTTATATCAAAAAGTACTGTAGTGTATGAGGTTGACTTAAAGACAAACTACATTATTTTGCTAAAAAAATTAAATTATTTAAAAAAAAGCCGAGATGGCCTAGTGGTAAGAACGCGTAAATCTTAACCGATGATCGTGGATTCAAACCCGGGCAAGTACCACTGAATTTTCATGTGCTTAATTTGTGTTTATAAGTCATCTCGTGCTTAACGGTGAAGGAAAACATCGTGAGGAAACCTGCATGTGTCTAATTTCATTGAAATTCTGTCACATGTGTATTCTACCAACCCGCATTGGAGCAGCGTGGTGGAATAAGCTCCAAACCTTCTCCTCAAAAAGGGAGAGGAGGCCTTAGCCCAGCAGTGGGACATTAACAGGCTGTTACTGGTTTACTGGTTATATCTTATCATTTTAAATGTTAACGATCTTTTGGTTAATATTTTTTGTTTTTTATATTTTTTTGCTATTCATACCCGAAACGTGCGGGTAGCGTATTTGATTTGATAATACATAAGTATTCAACACAAAAATATGTTGAATTATCTGAAAAAGAAATTAGCATTATCAATATCGGAATCATTTATTTATTTATTAATTTAATACTCTTAACGTACGTATTTATATATATATATATAAACCACATACGTTCATTTATATCACCTATTTTTCAATTCGACTAATACATCCGCAATAGGACGTGAAGCTTTAAAAGCTCAGTCGCTTTTATCATCCTCTAAGTTTATTCTCTCAAGTGTGTTCGACACTTCTATATCTGAAACAGCGGTTTGTACCACTCTAAATTATTTTATAGATAAATTTAGTTGAAACACCGTCGAAAGTTTGAGCTTGTATTGTCATGATTTAACACTTGGCGAGAAATAAATTTAAAAAGCTTAAAAAAGTTTTAATGAGTAAGGCATACTATACTGTACGTGATAATATAGAAATAGGATTGAATTGACTGCCACGTCGACTAGATCCCAAAATCCTGGTTTCAAGCCCTAGGTCGGGTCAATAAAAAGTTATTGGATTTTTCTGTCGATAATTTTCAGTAACAGCCCGGAGTTTAGAAGTTAAGAATTCCTGCACCTGAGTAGGCACGTAAAGACGTTGGTTCTGTGCTTGAAGTTTTTCTTGTCGTGACGGATTGCCGTCCGATCGTGTTATGAAAGTCAGCCAATATCAGAGAAGAGGTACCATTATGTAGGGATTCGAATACTATAATATGTCCGGTGCACTTGCCAAATCTCTCTTGAGATTGGCCACCGTGGCCGATATCGGTTTGGAGGACATTATTATTATTATTATTGTTACATATATATTTATATAGTTAAAGTTAATATATTTGTTTTGTATCATATTCGTCCAAAATAAATATCTTTTAAGATGATTAATCTCTCTTAAGTTTGGCCGCCGAAATCGTTCCCCCTGAACGGCATTATTATCTTCATTAATATCAAAATAATTCGTTACCGAATATATAAAACAATAAAATCATTCAAATAACATTCATAATACTTTTTCAAACAATATTACAATTCGTATTTATTTATTTTTATAACAGATTTTACTAAACAAAAAGACGGCGCATATCGTATGATGTTCTATTTATTTTCAAAATATTTTTTTAATATTTTAAGCAAATTTAAATTTCGATCGCCACTTAAAAATAATGTTGCAAGGAGTTTGACTATAAGGCAACCTCGTACACTATAATATACAGCCCCGTTTTATATTTCCCACATCATTACACGTCCTTGTAACGGTGATTGCACAAGCCGTAGTTATCGGGACGTCGTGTGACACTTGGATTTATGGGGAAGATAACTCCTACGTTTCGAATTCAAACTGTTAGTATTCACATTGACTTTCCGTAATCGAATTGTTCAAAGTTACGACCTTATACAGTTGTTTTTAAACGTGGTTTAGATAAAATGTGTTTTGTCACACTCATACTTAGCGCATTTTTGATTTAATAGAACGAGATATATATATATAAGTATTTTTCCTTTATAGTCGTTTATTTTAAACAAATTTTGAATGTAGAGTATGTTTAATTGGTGTGTCAAAAATAGGTTTTCGATTTTTTCTTACACAATTTGGAATTTATACCCAATAATTAATAAAGCCGAGATGGCCCAGTGGTTAGAACGCGTGAATCTTAACCGATGATCGTGGGTTCAAACCCGGGCAAGCACCGCTGAATTTTCATGTGCTTAATTTGTGATTATAATTCATCTCGTGCTTGACGGTGAAGGAAAACATCGTGAAGAAACCTGCATGTGTCTAATTTCATTGAAATTATGTCACATGTGTATTCTACCAACCCGCATTGGAGCAGCGTGGTGGAATAAGCTCTAAGCCTTCTCCTCAAAAAGGGAGAGGAGGCCTTAGCCCAGCAGTGGGACATTAACAGGCTATTACTGTAATTAATAAAACGCATTAATGATTACAATAGATGTTTAAGGCATAATGTTTCGCTATTATTGCCAACAACATTGCTGTTATTTCAACTGAAATGGAAGTTCCATTCTTTCAGATTCTTAGAACTTTTCTTTGGTAGTAGTTTTAAGAAAACTAATTTAATTTGATCAAGTTTTATCTGCACTAAAATGTTTCTCAAATATGATTATTAATAACAAAATAAGCCTTTCTTTGTTTCCATCTCGGTAAACTTAAAGCGAATTTATTTTATCAGAACCATAGAAAAGAACGGTAGTAAAATATTTTTCGAATAAATTCCCTTATCGCACACTCCACTCAAGACAATTGGCGAATGAATGCTAAGCCGAAATAAATGTAACACTTCGACAGACGATCCTTTTGCTTTACTATTATTATTTTATTTAGGAAACTCAAATTATAGTATTACATTCAAATAATCCCTCAACTAGGCTCATAAAGGCACTTTTGATTAGTTATGTGTATTGAATTTAATTTTTAGCTACCACCGGTTCGGAATGTAGATTCTACCGAGAAGAACCGGCTAAAACTCAACTTTGCGCTCTTAAGTACAGAATCAATAAAATACAATTAAATGTATACCTTGAATAAACAATAGTTTCTAAAACATTGACCAACACACCTTCCACTTATATACAGTACAATAGAGATGAGAAATAGCAAAAGTCAACAATAAATACGAAAAGTCCACAGTGCGATAAAGCACTGTATATTTATCAGATAATAAATAAATTAAAAGTATAAAAAAAGAATTTACAAAATGTCGTTAAATTCATAAATTTATTACAATTACGATAATCAATTATTCGTTAATTATTTATGATAACACATCCGATCATATAACTAAAATACATGAAATAAATGATTAAAATATACAATTATACTAAGTTACAATCCAAAACTATGTGAACATTAATTGCGAGTTGATATTGCAATAAATTTTAATTAATAATATTGGCGAAAATTAATTCAGCTTCCACGCCATTATAAATTTAAATTAATTAATTAACGCCTGATGAATCTCAATCGATCTGATCTCAAAACAGATTAGTCAATTGCTTAGAACATATTATAGTGGACATACAGATGCACTCTCTCTTCCCGCATTCTCATAATCTGATGGGACGGCAATCCGACACAAGCGGAACGAGTTCAGGTGCAGGACCAATGGCTTAACGTGCTTTTCGAGGCTTGGGAGTGTACACACTTCCAAATTCCAGACGGGGCTGATACGGAGATTCTTCGAGAGAAAAACCAAATAACCTTTTATTGGCCCGACCTGGGGCTTGAGCCCAGGACTTCAAGATCTGCAGCCTTCTATCCAGCCACTAGACCAAAGAGACAGTCGATATAATACATAAGATACGATGTTTTATAACAATTAAATTCCTATGAAATATATATTTTTATTTCCTTAGAAGATTTTAAGATAAGATAGATTAGCAGAATTTGAAAAATATGTAAATAAGCGCAATAAAGACCCCATTCCGTTGAAAATTTGAAGGGTTTTTTTTATCATGAAAATGAACGCCTACAAAATTCCGCTTAGCAAAATATATTACCATTTAGCGCCCGTAAATTAAGAGGAAGATAGGAAAAAGAAAGACAAAATTAATGACGACCGTTATCTTTAATTACGGTAAATCGTGACGGAAATAAATCATTGTATTTTATTTTAATAATAATACTGTTGAACCTTATGAAACGGCAAAATCATTGTTAATAATTTTAGAATTAAAAATTAAAACATTTCAGTTAATATTAAATGTGGACAAGGTAATGAGGCTACCAATTAATTATTAGCACTACAGTCAAAATATCATATACAGTACAGTACAGTAACAGTTTGTTAATGTCCCACTGCTAGGCTAAGGCCTCCTCTCCCTTTTGAGAAGAAGGTTTAGAGCTTATTTCACCACGCTGCTCTAATACGGGTTGGTAGAATACACATGTGGCATAATTTCAATGAAATCAGACACATGCAGGTTTCCTGACCATGTTTTCCTGCACCGTCAAGCATAAGATGCTATATTGATTAAATTATAAACACAAATAAAATATAAAAAAAAATATTAATGTTAAGGACCTTAAAGCTACATACATGGAACTAAACAAAAAATAATATTGTTATACTTATAAACAATAAAATTATAATAAAATAAGAAATAAATAGATTTTTAAAAAAAATCTACTTACTTTTAAGACGGCCATTTACCTGTATTTGTATTTATTATTTTACATAAAGTTTAAAAAATTTAAGTATTATTTGGACAATCATTCGGATAGGATTAGGCCTTAGCCCAGCAGTGGGACATCCACAGGCTGTTACTTTACTTTTTTTACTTAATTATTTATGATATGTAGGGAGACTAACAACTGGGCAAGCTGATAGTAAATCGTCATCTACTCCTTATACTTTGGGAATTAAAATTTTGGTGTCCGCAAAAATTACACCCCAACCTAACAACATTCTATAACATCCTATTTATGTATAATAATTTCAAACGTTATCTATAGCCTTTGATAAATCGTTAAATTTCAAGTACTCATCGTAATTTCCGTTCAAACATTATTTATTAATTCTGATCCGTAATTTAACAGCCAAAGTTAGGTCTCTATAAAGACATTCTGTTTGTCTGAATAAATAATTAAATAGGATTAAACAATTAATTATACATTCAAAGAACGCTCTCTTCAATCCTATAATCTAACTGAAACAATTTCCCCAGCTGTACCGCTCTTTGCTTTTAAAATCGTTTTCTTCTAAAATAGAGATTCTATCCATTGATAAAAATGTAAAAAAGATGACTTAGATCGTAACTACGTGATTTTCTCGTTTCCGACTTGTTACGAAATTAAAAAGAAAGGTATTACAACAATTTTATTAAAATTAAACATATTGAATAATAGAAGGTAAAACTGTGCTTACATTTATTGACAAATACTATTCTTTTTACGAAAAATAAAACAAGACATACACGTCACTAACTACGTCATTAACTAAGTATATTAATTTTTGTTAACCACATTATAACATTACACATTAATACAGTGAATATAAAGACAGTACAATAGTTATTTGATTTTGCTAGTAATGCACCAAACGAACTGAGAACAAATCAATTTAAGCCGCCTAATTACTTACTACTTCAAATTATAAAATATTTGACTACCCGTCTTGTTGATTTTCTTACATTTTAATAAAAATAGTCAAATCAAAACCATATTTATATACATCATACCTTTCTTAAAATTATATAGCTTACACATTTTAGTTCGAATCAAATCTCGGACTTAGTCAATAATACCTGACAATAACCAATTGAAGTTGGAAGCTGACGGTTTTTATTTATGTTTTTAATTTCTATTTTCAGCTTCGTTAGCACAATAAATAATTATAAGATTAACAAGGCAATAAAATGTAAACGTTTCAAACGCAAACATTCCTCTGTTTTTTGTTTTTTTTTTTAAAGAAGTAAACGAGCAGGAGACTCACCTGATGGAAAGTGACTACCATCGTCTATGGACCTGCAACACCGGAGGGCTTGCAAGTGCGTTGCCTGCCATTAAGGATTGAGTACGCTCTTTTCTCGAAGGTTTCTTTGTCATATCGATTCTTAGAAGTAATCTGGAATTTTAAAGGTAATGTTTACACTTCCTTGCCTCAGAAAACTCATCGCCAACTCATCGCCAAAGTTCGTTCTGAACGAGAATGTACCTCTTTTTCTTTGGACCCAGCGACTCAAGTGGGGACGTACCGCCTCCACTGTCGCTAGGCCCGCAACGGGGGAGCACAGGTCCTTTTCCCATCGGGCTATCAGTGCTTGCTGGGCTAGAACGGATCGCCCGCGAGGAGCGTCGCCGCTGTCTAAGACACCGTACGATCTCTATCACCCTCACTTTATCGCCCTTACCTCTATGATCCCGTGGACAGTGATATTCGCCCATCGAGAGTTCTAAACCAGCTTACGAAAATACATAACATAAATTTCTTAACTAATTTTTGGAGCATTTATAATTTTTTTCAGGATTTTAATTTTTTAACTTTCATCGTATAATTGACCATTTTTAAGTAATAAAATAGTCCTACTAATTAAAAGGCCATGTTTCAACTTTTAATTAATTAAAAGTAAGAACTTTGTAAGTTTACATACCGCAAGTGCTGACCAAACTAATTAAAAAGATATTTTTTCATTTTTAAACTATCACTGAAATAAAAACTTTTTTTTCTATATGAGACTATAAATTTTAAACAGTTATAATTTAGAGTTAAAAAAATACTATTAGCAGTGAATATTATTAATTCACCAAAAAAATAAAATATATATGATAAAAACTTTATCGAATATTAATATTATAAAAGACGTTTGTAAAATGTAATGCTTACTGCCATTAAATCCACTGTTTCCTCATTTTCGAAACGACATTTTAACAATATAAAACCACTGAGAAAAGTTTTATTTCAAGCACCTTATACCTATACCACACGCAGCAATATTCAGTAAGAACTGACTTCGTATATCACTCGTGAACATTGAATTTCGTTGATGTTTTTTTTTTTTCGCTGCAAAAACGCAGCGTTTTTCCCATGGAAACAGTAGAGTTTTTTAGTGGGTATTCCCACATACCCATGTGGAAATACCCACTAAAAAACCAGCGGTACCCTTTCCATCTTAACGAGGAGCGCTAAGGGATCGCTTGCGCATGCTACCGCGAACGTTGATGCGTTTATTTCTTCCCTTAAATATTATAATTATAATAACATTACACCTTCTGATATTTCACAATCGTGGTCTATGGAATGCTTCTTGTTTGTTACAAAATAAATATTACACATATTTCTTACCGAATCCTTTTTAAGAAAATACGAATGTTCCTATTTAGCCCCCAAATCGTAATAACGCTTGTGTTAAGAGTGGGGACGGCAATAACCCAAGGGGTCAGGACCGAACCTGTGACTTTTACATCCCTAAGCAGCCCGTAAACCGTTGCGCTATTGATGATTCATCGATTTAATCTTATTCTTAAATAAACTCGCTCCAATTTGGATTACATAGTTACACACATGATAGAATTTTATCCGTGTTGCTCGAATTATAAATACAAATTAAGAAGATGAAAAAAGCACGTAATTTTTTCCCATATATATCGTTGTATATGTCCAGATCCCGGCTACCTGTCTAATTTAATAACAATCTGTTTAATGGTTTGATCTTAATGAGATAAAAAACAGAGTTTCGCGTTTATAATAAAATATTCCGCAAAATTTCTACACTCAATACAACTCGATGGTTGTTTCTAACAGTAATATTTTTGATGGGACTTTTTGTTGACTTGTGTTCTTGTTTCGAAGATTTCCCAAGAGTGTATCAACTAACGGTATTGTAAATGTCCTATAGATATCTTCCATAGATAAATCCTGGGGCAAGGTATTCGTTTCTGCAGCGATATCCTACAGACGCAATTTCTATTTTCAAAATTTGCGATTTGTTTTTTTTTTTTTTAATTTATTATATTTATTTAATTATTAATATGAATTTATATATCATGTATGAACATAAATCATAAAACTAACTCCAAGCTCATCTATCATCTAATATAAAAAAAAACTCGTGTCACGGTGTTTCTGTTAGTCGAACTCCGAAATCCGAAACGGCTTGACCAATTTTTAAGAAATTTGTTATGTATATTTGGGTGATATGATAATAGGTCGTAAAGTATATTTCATACCGCTATCTGATAAAAGTGTCCCTATCCAGAACTTTTTTTTTCTATGTTTAGACATTTTTGATTTCGCATCAAAAAATACATATAACCCCAAATTTTCAACCTCCTAACCTATCATCCCATTTTGGAATCACGATTTTAGTATTTTTGTATGAATAGTATCAAAATAATTTCTTATAGTGAACCTCATGGAAATTTTGTTACGTCATTTACGAGAAGCATCGCGTCATTTTGACGTTTAAAAATTTCCAAAATATTTAACGATTTATTTAATTGATAAGAAATATAAACGTGTTTTATGATATTGAAAAGGTTAGTAAAATACTAAAAGATCAAATACATTACTGATTTACTAGTGGTAGAGCTTTGTGCAAGCTCGTCTGGGTAGGTACCACCCACTCATCAGATGTTCTACCGCAAAACAGCAGTACTTGGTATTGTTGTGTTCCGGTTTGAAGGGTGATTGAGCCAGTGTAATTACAGGCACAAGGGCCATAACATCTTAGTTCCCAAAGTTTTTGGCACATTGGTGATGTAAGCGATGGTTAACATTTCTTACAATGCCATTGTCTATGGACGTTGGTGACCATTTACCATCAGGTAGCCCATATGCTCGTCCGCCTTCCTAATCTATATAACAAAAAAAAAGTTCGATAGTGGAATGCAGAACCACTATTTTGTTCAATATGGTATATAAATATACAATAAATTTATCTTTTTTATGTTCAGATTTATAGGTTCATAGTTAAATCATAGTAATATTTACAATTTTATGTTATAGTATGTCAAAATACGGATATATTTCGTTCATACATATTGGAGTTTACTTAGGTACGCAACAACTTTTATTTGCATGTTATGTTAGCCTATATTTGATACTACTTTTATATACGCATTAAGAAAATATGTTTCTTAGTATACAATGTTAGCTTCATAATAAATAAATAAACATGTTCGCGTTAAGAACATAGCTCTTATCTTCCCAGTGGATTGAGCTTTTGACTCTACGTCTCTTTGCTCTGCTCCCAGTGGATTAGCAGGACAGTATTTTCAGGAGTAAATTCAGGAGTATTTGCAAATTGGCTATTCAAACATTTTGAATTAATTTCGAAGAAATTAATATTTTGATTTAATATCTAATATGATGAATCACAATTCGTAAAACTTATATATATCTCAAAACATTTTAAGATATATATCTGATGACTCGGAACAGCAGTATTGGCTTTGGAACACGCACCCTCGAGAATAGTTTATGTAATTTCTTTCCAAGATATGAATTTTCCGTTCACGTTAACATGGATTTTAATTTTACCCTCGGGGTATAGTTTTATTTATCATTCAATACGAAATACTTCTTAAAAATTTGAAATATATAAAGTATCATTATAGTTGAATGTTCTATTCATATGTTTGTATTAAATGCCACAGCAATATATAACTAATATCCTATTAATATCCCACAGATGGGTAAATACCCCTCCACTCTTTGGTATTATCTCTACGGTATGAAGGGTGAGTGAGTCAGTGTACAGGCACAGATTACATCTAAGTTTTTAAGGTTATTAGCACATTGATGATTTAGTAATGGTTAATATTTCTTACAGCGCCAATTTCTATTAGCAGTGGTGACCACTTACCATAGGGTGGCCCATTTGCCAGTCTACCTACAGATTTCATAAAAAAAAAATACTGCTCCAATCCAGGTTATTGGCGTAGTTACGCCTTTGCAACCAACGCGGTCGTTTGCGGCCCTTGATCCAATGGAAGCATTTCCGTTTTTTGCAAAGGGTCCCCAAGAGATTAATTACGCCACTGATCAACATATTTACAATGGACGCGTTCCTCTTGATGTTTTCTGAAACACGAGATGAATTATAAATGTAAATTCAGTAATGCTTACCTAGGCGTAAGCCCACAATCTTCGGTAAACAGTCATGCATATTAAGGCCTGTTATGGAGGCCTTTCAAGCAATATCAAAAATTGGTAAACATTTCATTATCCAACATGAAGCGGTAAATAATACCATTTATCAGACTACATAACGAGGCAGCTATGTTCCGTTTTCCGACGACGCTCCTATAAATCGCCTCCTGGTGACACGCGAGCGGATATCACTGGAGCTTTAAGCTCATCATTCAGTGAAAGTTTAGCTTAAGCTTCGCTTTAATACGAATTATAAACAAACTATTCGGAATGTTAATTCTATCAGTATTTACGTTTTTTCCTCTCATATTATACGTGAAATATTAGACATTATTTGTATGTAACCCGTATGGAAATTATCATCATCAAAGCATCGACACGGTCTTAAATGTAGCACGCTTGCCTACAAGATACCTCTTTACTCTGGATTTGAAGACACCAACGTTGTACCCATCGGGACATACAGACTCAGGCAATATCTTATCATTAACTATCTTATAGAAACTATCACCAATGAATTATATATCCCATATGAAAATTAACATCAAAACTTGACTGCTGAGAAAATCTTGACAGAACAACCCAATAAGATATTGGGTATATCATCAACTGTCTTATAGAAATTATCACCAATGAGATAGGTAAACGAGTATGTTATTGGGGAATAAATAGGATTGTTTATGTAGAGAAAATACAATTTTAGACTTTTATTATTCCCGACAATCCTTATTCTATATGAAATCATAACCACAAGATACATTGAATTAAATCATGCGATATTTAAAAAACATTAACATTATTTATTACAGTAATCATTCGAAGCTAAACTTTAAGAAAAAATGGCTTGGCCTGGCCCGACGCCAATTATATTGGAAATTGGGAAATAGTGACCGTGAGCTGACTTCCATCATACTGTTGCCTCAGGAACTCTGATTGAACCTTTAACATTATCAAAACTTTTCACGGGTAAGCCTCGACGGTGTTTCCTATTAAACAATAATGAACTCCTTTAAAATAAAGAACGCCATGTTATTGGTGGACAGTGAGCTTTCATAGATGTTAAATATATAAATGCAGGTCGCAATATATATTTTAATAAAGTTGGAATACTCTTTTTATTATTTAATCGTCAACTATTTTTTGTGATAAAATTCAACAGACAAACATTTCGATCAATTTAAACTCGGCAGTTATAATCATTTGAGCCAAGATCTATGCCGAAGATTGTAGGTTCAAACTAGGCAAGCACTATTGAGTTTTCATTTTCTTCATACTATGGGTATTATATATATTATAACTGAATGCCTTGTTGTTGGGCCAGTGAAAAAGTTATTGGGTTTTTCTATCAGAAAATTCTCAGTAGCAGCCCGGAGTCTGGAAGTTGGAAGTATGTACACGAGCGTACCTCGGAAAGCACGTAAAGATAAAAAAAGAAAGCACATATAAAAATCTATATCTTAATAAGTTATTTAATCTGGAAACGTAGATAGTGGTGCTGCCTGGTAAAAAATACAGGCATATTTAAGTAACGTTAATTTAAATGAGATACATCAAAGCCACGCACAACACGTACACGACGTGATACGACTCGAGAGATTCGAGATACAACTAAACAAACATAACTTAAAAAATCGCAAATATTTTTCCTTATATACTTTTGATACCCTTTGATCAATCTTTTAAATGAAAACAAAGTGCGACCATTTTATTATTACCGAGGGAAATTTAAATATTCCTTACAAATCTCTTATCTCCTTTTAAGTCATTTACTTCTCAAAACGTTTGTGCTTCCCCGCCCCTCCAGTTGTCCTCTTTTGCTATGCTCTATTTCATTGAGTACTTTTTCATCTCATTTATTAAATTCGAGAGGGCTTTTCTTAGGCCAGTTCTTTGTGTCAATTGTGATACCTATTTTGTATTAAGACAAATATTATTCTCAAGTATACGTCCCGACTTCGCACTGCATTATAAATAATTAATAAAAATAATAATTACTTATTGTTTTTATTGTTCTTACTTGATTTTATTATGTTTAACATATGTGATTTTATATATGTTTTGTTTTTCGGGAGTTCTTTTACCTGGCTTACAGTAGAGTGAAATGGCAGAAATTGTTACAAAACGAAATATCGTTATGTCTACACCAAGCGACCTCTCTGTTTCTCTATATTACTGTTTCTTTCTATTTTATATGGTTGATTTATGAACTAAAATTTAATATTTTCTCCCTGACTTGTGCTACAAGTTATTGCTTTTCATGATTCTGGGTCAACGGGAAGTACCCTATATTTTACCCTAAACTTTGATTCCCCTTACAAATGTATGGGCAATGCGACATAAACGGTCATATCTTTTGATTGCTTAGACTTAGAGGTTTGATTTTTTCACAGCTCCAAGGGACCTCGGAGTATTTGGTATTCATTTCAACATTATACCTCTACGCGATCCTGAGAAAAATTGTCTTGACGAACAGAAAGAGTGACGGACAACGAAGTTACAATTAACCATCGCTTACATAACCAATGCACCACCAACCTTGGGAACTAAGATGTTATGTCCTTTGTGTCTGTAATTACATTGACTCACTCACCCTTCAAACCGGAACACAACAATACCATGTACTGCTGTTTTGCAGTAGAATATCTGATGAGTGAGTGGCACCTACCCCGACGAGCTTGCACAAAGCTCTACCACCAGTAAAGTAAGTAGATGGCGTTATATGTGTCGATTTGTTTTTATATTCATATAAAATTTAAATTATGAAATAAATTGAATACGTAAAGTATATATTCAATTTTTAAAAACTACTTAAAGTAAGTGAAAAGAGAAGAAAAGGATTATAATGTATAAAGTTTTTGAAATTTTATAAAATACAATAATATCATTATATTTCTGGCAGCAATAATGGGTACTACGTTGTAATGGCACGATCTTTCTTAATAACTATAATTATATCGTATGACATAGATGGCTAAGCATTGACAATTATCGTTTTTTTTTTAATTTTGTATTTTGGTATTTTGCAGAAATTTAAACTATTTTTTTATAATAAAAACTTATTACTTAAAAAATAAAAAATTAATGCGAAATGTTTTAAAATCGATTCAAAACGACTTTCCATTATTAGCAAATAAGGATCATCTTATATAATAGACAAATGATGAAATGTTAACCATCTCTTACATCGCTAATGCGCCACCAACCTTGGGAACTAAGATGTTATGTCCCTTGTTCCTGTAATAACACTGGTTTACTCACCCTTCAAACCGGAACACAACAATACCAAGTACTACTGTTTTGCAGTAGAATACCTGGAGAGTGGGCGGTACCTACACAGACGAGCTTGCACAAAGCCTTACCAAAAGTAAATATTTAAACTAAATATTTAATAGAATTTAAAACTCAAAATTATTTATTTCACACAAATTATATAAAAAAAAAAATATAAGAAATAATATAAACAAACTTTATTATAATATAGTCCGGTCACAGTTGTCGCTGCTAAAATATAAATGTAATTCAGTTTTACTTATTGCATAAAATAATTAAATTTGATTCGGAATAATGATATAAATTAAAACAGATTTTATTTTAAATATTGTCGCAGTAAATTCAATGTTTGAATTTAAATCATCAAATGTCATTAAAAGTTTCAAACAATCAAAACAGAGTCTACTATAAATTAAATATTATTATCTTTATAAATAATGGTCTCATATATTCCAATAACTGTTAGAATATAATTTTCGTGTGTTTTAGACATTTATAAAAGGAAAATTTAATCATTTAGACGACAAATTAAGAAAAAAACTATATTTGACAGATATTGCCGATAACATCATCACAATAGTGGATTGAACAAAAATTCAAATTTGGAATGATCTTGTCTGTTTTAATTCCGGTACTGAAACCGATATTTCATTAGTCTTAATATCGTGAAAAGCTAATATAAAATCGAACGATATGTTTTTTGCCGATTCTTTTCTATATAATCTATATTTTAACTTAAATTCAATTTAACCTAAGAGACTACTTACATTTTTTTTCATATATTACAATATAGAATTTAGGAAATGAAAAAAGCCTACGGATATAATATGAGGCTACCAAAATTCAATCCTATATGTATAGGAAAGAACGCTTGCTCACAATTCTCAATCCAAATTACCAGGGTGGTCGAACGAACGTATTAACGTAAGAGATTTGACCCCTTCAAAGAAATCCCTCGGAAAAATATAATGAAATAGTCCTCTCTAATCTCACGCTTGTGTTGGGTAGATAATGATGTCGCGGTGAAATTGGGACGTGGTGCAAATTATAAGCTGTCCCTTCTAATTTCATATCCACCTTAAAAAGAACGGATAACAACAGTGTACTTAGTATATTTGGTTAGAGGGCTTTGCACAATTTACCCAACATATACTACTAATAAACAGATGTCACTTGTTTTTTTTAAGTTCTCATCGAGTACTTTGTTTTTGAGAATGTATATATTTAAACCTTATATCTATAAACCTAAAATGAGTACCTAAGTTGGTAGGTAGTTTGTCAGTTCTTGACAGTAAAATGTATATGCAAAACTGTTAGAAGTTTAAACATTCAATTTCATTTTTTAATGACGACTCAAAAGTTATTATTAAATAAAATATATTTTGATTAAGTGCTCCATGCGGTGCAGGGCTATTCTAATCGATTTATTTTGATATACTATTTTGATGCGTGTATTCTTGAAATATTATAATTATTATGGTCAATGTCGCATATCACTTTTTGACTTTTCACGACCGCTTTCTGCGACGAGTTTTGAGTTATTCTTACAGAAGAGCCATACTGTTCCACATTCACGGCTGTATCATAATAATACAAAGCTTTATCCTTCCTCAAGAATTGGGCTATCAACTACAACAATATTTCATAGATTAGTAGTTACAAATATCAGCGAATTCCAACAAAAATCAAAAGAATGTCTTCAGCTTAATAGTATAGATTTGATTTAAAAGCATTCGTAAAGGTTACTCTTATAAAAATATGTAACACCTCTCTTTTGTAAAATGGACCACCATTGTTTGTCACAAGTCCCTTATAGAGGGTCCGTGGTAATATAATTTCTTCAATTATGACCTTTTTTAAGTTTTTAACGAACAATGACGGAGGATGATGACCTGTTCCCTTTGGACAATTTCGTGATAAAAAAATTAATTAAACTTAATTCTATATGTCGACCAGTTATCAGTAAAATTTTTGAAAGTAACCACGACTATCAGCCAAGATGGCCCAGTAGTTAAAAAGCGTGAATCTGAACCTATGATTGCAAATCTGATGAAGAAAAACATCGTGAGGAAACCTGCATGTATCTAATTTTACTGCAATTTTGCCATATGTGTACACACCAAACAGTATTGTAGCAGCATGGTGGAATAATTCCAACAGTGGGACATTTACATGCTGTAAATTTACTTTTTTTAATAAATAACTATGTCGAGATGGCCCAGTGGTAAGAACGCGTGAATATTAACCGATGATCGTGGGTTCAAACCCGGGCAAGCATCACTGAATTTTCATGTGCTTAATTTGTGATTATAATTTATCTCGTGCTTTACGGTGAAGGAAAACATCGTAAGGAAACCTCCATGTGTCTAATTTCACTGAAATTCTGCCACATGTGTATTCCACCAACCCGCATTGGAGCAGCGTGGTGGAATAAGCTCAAAAAACCTTCTCCTCAAAAAGGGAGAGGAGGCCTTTAGCCCAGCAGTGGGACATTCACAGGCTGTTACGGCCTAATTATAAAGTAAAATAAATTGTAAAAACAGAATTTCTTTAATGAAATATATATGTTGCAGAAACCAAGGTACTTTGTGTAATTTGTTCGTCCGACATGGTCAGTGTGCACGTGCTGCACGGTCGACTGTTCTCAATACAATGATTTCGAACCACGCTCCACTGACTCACGATAAGTCATGTAACTGTCAAAGCGTCTTATGTCACTGTTAGTGTTGCCATTAGTCGTACACGAGTCAAAACTAAGACAATATTTAATTACTACTATTAATCTCTAAAAGATATATTTCCTATAAGTATATAATATACCCACATATACACAGTAGGGACATATAGTCCAAAGAATCAAAAAGATAGTATCATACTTGCAATTTTCACTTCATTTCACCGCATGGAAAACCTAATAGTATTAACTATTGACGCTTAAATACATAAAAATGTATGGCACATGAAAGTATTTTTGTCAACGAAAATTCATTCGATCAAACAAAGTGTGCACTACGAATTAAACTCTATGTCTTTTGTTAGAAAGCTCAAATTTAAATAAAAAAAAATACATAAACAATTCCTTTCATTTAATCCATCGCTTTATGCAAAATCAACGGTTTAGGCAACTTCGATACGTGAGCATGAGCTGATGAAGGCAATAAAATGGTAAATATAATTCAATTCAACCGCAACTGTACGTGTCATTTTTTCATATATGCGTTGATTATTATTTTAATTATTTTATTAATTTAAAATACAAAAAAAAAAATCGCTTGCCGAGAAAGATTCAAGGGAGTCGGGGGTGAAATCATTAATTTGTTTTCGTTTACATTTTATTTGAGCAACAATGTTGACACAATATTATACGTTTTTTATGAAAATACATTAATGTTTTATGAAAACACGTTTTACTTTTCTTTATTATTTTCTCTCTTCTTCCTTAATGTTACTTGGAAGAAATTGCTTTTTTTACCACTTCCTTGTCTATATTTAATTTTTAATTACATTACTTTACTATCTATACTAATATCATATATATATATATGATATTAGTATATTGGTTGGTGGCGCATTGGCTATAAGCCATGGTTGACATTTCTTACAATGCCAATGTCTGGGTGTTTGGTGACCACTTACCATCAGGTGGCCCATATGCTCGTCCACCTTCCTCCTATTCTATATATAAAAAAAAAAACATAAATAATATAGTGACTCCGTCTGTCTGTTACGCTTTCGCGGCTAAGCCACTGAACAGCAGAACATAGGCTACTTTTTATAACACCTAACCCGCTCCCCAAGTCAGACGAAGCCGCAGGCGACAACTAGTAAAAAATATTTGTATTGATTTAATTAAATAATGAACATATTTTAACTGTAAACCGTAAGCTGCATTCTTTTTATGGCATTACAATTTAGGGTTACAAAATGTAAATGTTTTCTAAATATATCGAATGTATAAACTCTCTCTGGCTGCACGCTGTCAGACAAAAAACAAGCCATTCGACGACGGTAGAATTATTTATGGTAATATTACAGTCGTCTCGGTAACAAATCACGTTACTATGAATTGCATAGAAATTGCCCATTCCGCTCTCCCATCGACTGTGTATGAATATGTTACCGTCAAAATTTCATTCCTGGACAAAATTACTTCTGACTGGCTAACCTGTTCAAGTATTTTTATCTCTTTGGACTATATTTCAAACATTTTTATTTAACTTACAATAGGTAAAAGTCAAAAAATTGTGTCGCCCGGTAGCACTGATGGACTTAAAAGGTACTTTAAGAAATATAATTATAATAAAAACTATTGAATACCGTAGATATATATCATATAACTTTTATATGAATAAAAACTACTTTAGTTAATCTGCGACTGCCAGTTTTATGAGCTATAATCGGTTATTTATTGAACTAAATTTTTATTTTAATGTGTAAAATTATATATATTAAAATACAAATAAATTTTTCAATGTCTTTTTGTGCGCGTGTGCATATATGTGAGGATTTATATAATTAATTATTAATTTAAAAAAAATATAGTCTTATCATATCATAGCCACCTTGCTTCCAAGGTGCGTGATTTTACGGACGGACACCGACCAATCCGCATTGACGCACCTATGTATGTGGAATCACAGACAAGTCCGTTAATTGCGTCGTATCCGCCGCGAGTCTATTAAATATCATATATCTAATAAAAAATACCTAAAACATATCAAAACAAATCTTTGACACTTGGTATATAAGTAAGGACATAAATTTACTTATTTGAGTGCTTGAGAATGACAAGAGTATGAAATTACTCGTATTTTGGAAACCTTCAAAATGTACTCCAATTTATACTATAACATATAACAAAAGACAAAACTCCAAACACGCCTAATTTAGAAAGCAAGATAAATCGCTCCCCATAACAGAGAGGATCCAAACGGGGTAACTTCTATCAAAGTTATCCTTGGAATCAGCCTCTGTCCCGGTAAACTACCCTTTATTCAGAAGGGTCCTTGAGGAGTCCTTTGTAAAACATAAGCAGACTAGCAATTTTAGAGATGGCATTTGAATAATATTGCAGTGTGATCATGTGAAAATTTGTATACCGTTATTGTTTTAATAAAAACCTCATAAGACAGTTGAAATTTAATATTCTAGTTTTTAAATGTAAGTGTAATTATTGATACAAGATCTTATATCTAATGATTGCTAGTATATTGGCGATAAAATAAATAAATTTTAAATCTTTTCTTTTTTTATAGAAATTTGGTACTAACACACAGATTTCTATATAAAAAAAGATTCGAGATGGCCTAGTGGTGAGAACGCTTGAATCTTAACCAATAATCGTGGGTTCAAGCCCGGTCAAGCACCACTGAATTTTCATGTGCTTAATTTATGATTATAATCATCTCGTGCTTGACGGTGAAGGAAAACATCGTGAGGAAACCTGCATGTGTCTAATTTCACTGAAATTTTGCCACATGTGTATTCCACCAAACCGCATTGGAGCAGCGTGGTGGGACATTCACAGGCTCTTAGTGTAGTGTGTGGTTAGCAATTTTTAGTATTTTAGTATTATAAAAAATATTGTTTATGTTATAATCTGTTATAAGTTATACCAAAAAAAAAGTATATTGTACCTTAAACGCATGTTGTGGCCGTCTTGAAAGTCGCACATTTTATGTAAGTTTGAATGTGTTTTTATTATTACATGTGTAAGTATTGTGACTGCTGGTGGTCCTTAATAAAATAAATAAATATATAAACAAATAAAGAGCAAGCGTACTATTACTCCATCGACAATATCATTAACAAATGTCACCTACCATTGGCACTCAATCAATGTATCATCGTGATAAAATAAATTTTACGGATCAGATCTTAGTATATAAGCTTACCAGTTTGTAATGTTTTATTTATGTTTGTTTTTAAATAAAAAATATTATTATTAAATTTAGGGTCAGCTCTAATGTGTTTCTAGGTCTACTAACTGCATACGCAGACAAATCAGAACGGACTCGCATCGTGAGCTCAATATACGAAAGAAAAGTGGTCTCAAGTATTTCTTTGTAAGCAAACGATGCTTCTAGACAGACTTGAACTTTGCTATAGATATCCAATTACCTGTGGGACTTAAATTTATTTTAAATTAAAAATACTTGCGACCTCATTTGGACTAAAAAAAATTGTTATCCAATGTAAATATTTAAACGAGAAACAGGATAATATAAAAAATCAATAAATAGTAATGATAAACCTACTACTTTAACTTCTTAATCGTTAAATTAGAAATGTTTTTTTTTTTTATATAATCTATATTTTTATTTTTATACTTCATAATCAGGGTGTATAATAAACAGCATGGTATTGTTATAGATACCAAATATGAAAGTAAATTTCATTGGTTAGTGGTGTCAGATATTACAATGTTATGTCAACATAAGGAGCAAAATTATAACAATCGATATAGCACTGTGGATAGAAGTTGATTGTAACAGATGTCTGTTTTATCAAAAACAAGAGAAGTAAAACTATTTTTTCCATTAATATTTTATCATGATCCCGCATAAGCAATTTAAGCAGTTAAGTACACATTTATGCGGCGAAAGAGTTCAAAGTTTGTATTTAGTGCATTAGACTAGAACAGATTAAACTAGAGCCCCTCTTTGAAGCATTTCAAGGTTCTTATGTAACTCAAGATGCACATATTTTTATAATATATTTGATAGTATTGTCACCACCACCCATAGACAATAAGAACGCGTAAGAAACATTCCTTACATTAACATTGCACCACCAAACTAGGGAACTAAGACATTATCTCTTATTGTAAGTATTGCTATATTATATGTTATGTAATGAGTGGGTGAAACCTACCCAGACCACGTGGTATGGCTTGCACAAAGTTTTAGCACCAAGTAATAGCAATATGAAATAAATTGCACCAAATTACTTTTGTATGTTTGAAAAGCTAATGACCAAATAGATCTGGCTTAGTTCCATTTCATTTAATTTGAAAGACCGTTTTTGTGATACTAAAATTTAATGCTAGTGTAAATAAACCATTAAATTTCATAAAAACGTCCCTAATCGTCTGATTCTTAACAGAATCGCATTTTCATTGGCAATTTAAGTGTTATATATCAAGTTACAACCTCGTAAATCATTTATAGCGCTGTAGGACAATTTGAACCTCGAGCTACATAAGAATGTATAGGGCCTACAAAATATCACGGCTCCGAGAGACATAAAAACGCCTTCCGAGTGGGTTCAGAGAGGTATAGCCCTACCGAGACGATGCTATAAAATGGGAAGGTCCCGAGAGACTGACACACATGCCGTTACTTCAGTGAACAGTTCGAGCGATAAAATATTTTTAAGACTTAATTATTTTTTACTTTTTTATTTAAGAAACAAAATAATATAAATATTTAATATTCTTATCCTATGAATACATTACAATTTCATACTTATTCAATGGGTACAAGCGCCTGAACTATGCCCAGCCTGTGACTCAGACGCTTGTCTCCGTAGACTCTACGGAACGCGTGTTCCGTAGACGTTATAGAATTTTAAAAGTGGCATTCTAAAATTTAGTATACCTTATTATAAAAATAGTCTATTGTCAGTAAAGGTGTGTATATATGTTATTTATTTGGACCGAGAAATCTTGGTGGTTAGAACAGGCAAATTTTAATCGAAAATTACGTGTTAAAGTCCGTGTAAGGATTATTGAGCTATCGTGTGCTTGGTATGTGTTCATCATCCCGTACTTGGCGGTGACAGAAATCATTGTGAGGAACAAGCATGTGTCCAATGTAATTCTGTCACGAAACCACGTTGAAGCAATTGTTGAGGAGTTTTGCTTAGGCCACAGTAGTCAATCTCAGACTAACCAACTTTGGCTATTGGTACAAGTGGATGCGCAAACAAATGTGTACTATATTTATCATACTCTTATAATCTAATGATATGGCGCTCATTATTCCGTATTTCTGAATCATTCAGGCAAAGTATGCCCACAAAGTTTTAACCTCAAAATGTCTATTTACTACCTAATTTGAACGTATAAATTTTACCAAAGGTTTATATCCGTGATGATACTAAATGGAAATATACGAATATTTAATATGGCTGCTAAGATTAGGAGTCTGTGTGTCATATAGAGGCGTGAAATGTTATTTATTCACAAGCAACGTTCCTCGGATAAGATGTTTTATTTCTCTCAAACGTTAACATCTTCGTACTTAAATTGTAAGTTTTCCATTGACAAGTGAAGATGTAATGAAGCCTGTAAAGCAAACTTTAATTGAAATCTATAGATAGGATAAATTGATAGAGCCTTGTCTGTGTGTTATCTAAACAATTTGTTTAGTGAGTGAGTTTGAAGAATTAATAATATGGAAAGTTTTAGGACGCTGATGTACTTATTATGTAAACGTTTTTGGAATACTCAGTAACAGCCTGTTAATGTCCCACTGCTGGGCTAAGGCCTCCTCTCCCTTTTTGAGGGGAAGATTTTGGAGCTGATTCCACCACGCTGCTCCAATGCGGGTTGGTGGAATACACATGTGACTGAATTTTAGTGAAATTAGACACATGCAGGTTTCCTCGCGATGTTTTCGTTCAACGTCAAGCACGAGATAAATTATAATCACAAATTAAGCACATAAAAATTCAGTGGTGCTTGCCCGGGTTTGAACCCACGATCATCGGTTAAGATTCACGCGCTCTTACCACTGGGCCATCTCGGCTTTTTTTTGGAATAGCTCCGAAACTTCTCAAAACGTGAGGAGACCTTTCCTAAGATTTTTCTCCATAATCAATGTAAATTATAAATAACCAAAAGACTATATTTCATCAATAATCTGGGAAGCATAACTTTTATGATCACAGAAGAATGCTTACTAATTTCAAAATCATACTAGGTAGGGCTTTGTGCAAGCCCGTCTGGGCAGATACAACCTACCATCAGATATCTACCTTTAAACAGTAATACTAAGTATAGTTGCATTCTGGTTTGAAGGGTGAACATGTAACTACAGGCACTGACATTATATTTTTGTTCCTAAGGTTGGTGGTGCATTGGCGATAGAAGGAATGGTTAATATTTCTTACATCACCAATGCGTATGACTGGCGGTGACCATTTACCACCATTAGGCCAAAAATTGCGGAGGGGTTAACAAATAAAAAAGAATATAAATAATTTTAATAAAGAAAAGAAAGTAAATTAACTAAATTTAAAACTTAGTTTATAAGGGAAACCGTAATTATAAGTTATTAAACTTGTTCAAAGGAAATCAGTGCAGTGGCATTAAAAAATATGACTAAACGAAGTTGTAAGTGGTAAGTAATTAAGACGAACGGACTTGAAGATAAGCCCTTTTTGTTTGAGAAATAAAGTAACGAAAGCCTTAATCAAAGTTCACTTAAACAAGGATCTGGTTTGAACTGGATAAGGATTTTTAATAATTTATAAAAATGTTTAATGATGAGAATAATAAAGTCCTCCAGACCGATTTCGGCCACTGCGGCCAAATCTCAAGAGAGATTAGCCAATTGCGCAAGGCATATTATAGTGCACAAGTGTGTGCGCAAATACAGATGCACTTTTTATTCCCTAGCTCTCATAATCAAATGGGACGGCAATTCAATACGACAGGAAAAGTTCAGGCGCAGGATCAAAGGCTTTACGTGCTTTCCGAGGCATGGGATTGTACACACTTCCAGACTCCGGGCTGAAAGTTTTCGACAGGAAAATTCAATAACTTTTTATTGGCCCGACCTGGGATTTAAACTAGACAACGAGGCATGTAAAAATGATTACTTACGTTATATTTTTATTAAAATTATTATTCTTAACTCAGAGCGGAGATGGGTTATTAGATAAAATATGTGGATCGTGATCAATGATGACGGGTTCAAATCTAAGTTCCAATGTATTTTCATTTGTCTATCGAATTTGCGAAAACATTTGTGTAAACTTTTCTTGTCTATGATATTCCTGCAATTCATTTTTTTTAATTCAATTTAATTCAAAGTCTTATCAATGAAAGTAATGTTTTACAAATATAAGTAAAGTTTAAGTCAAAGTCTTATAACTCTGATTTTTTTGTTTATAGTATAGGTAAGTGGACGAGCATATGGGCTATCTGATGGTAAGTGGTCACCGACTCCCATAGACATTGGCATTGTAAGAAATGTCAACCATCGCTTATAGCCAATGCGCCACCAACCTTGGGAACTAAGATTTTATGTCCCTTGAGCCTGTAATTACACTGGCTCACTCACCCTTCAAACGGAAACACAACAATATCAAGTATTGCTGTTTTGCGGTAGAATATCTGATAAGTGGGTGGTACTCAGACGAGCTTGCCCAAACCCCCACACCGGTAAAATTTTTGATGATCTAGAAGAAGAATTTAATTTGATTCTTTAAAAAAAAATATGTAAATAACACGTCTAGTGCCTATTATTTCGTAATCGCTGGAATCAAACAAGAATTAATTTAACGACTACTCTCTTAATATCCACTCGGTATTTGATCAGTGCTTGATATGGACAGTATCGAGGTCGTGTTATTATCATTGAAGTGGTTTTTCAGTTTAATGGATTTAAAATTACATGGTACCTGTAACAGCTTGGCCTGGGAAAATAAAGATATATGTAAAATAGCTGAGAAGGCCCAGTGGTAAGAACGCGTGAATCATAACCGATGATCGTGGATTCAAACACGGGCAAACACCACTGAATTTTCATGTGCTTAGTTTGCTATTATAATTCGTCTCATGCTTGACGATGAAACCTGCATGTGTCTAATTTCACTGAAATTTTGCCACATGTGTATTCCACCAACCCGCATTGGAGCAGCATTGTAGAATAAGTTCCAAACCTTCTCCTGAAAAGGGAGCCTTAGCCCAGCAGTGGGAAATTCACAGACTGTTACTACTGCATATAAAATTTTCAGCGTGATACATTTTACAATTAAAAAGTTATGCGTAAACTTATTTTATTGCCCTACTTATAATTAATTAAAGTAAGAATATTCAGTGAAAACATAAAATAAATAAAACAATACACACATAACATTATCAAGAGGATACACACAGGAATATGACACACTTTTCTCATTAGCCCGGTCAAGTTATATGTACTGAATCCTCCAAAATATTTTTCCTTATGGAAGAAAATGAAAACAAACTTCCAAATGTTTTTAACTTCTAAATTATATTTTCAAAATTATATTATGTAGTGCAAGAGGGTTGTTAATTAACGAACAACAATTAACGTTAAATTTTATAAATGAAACATTTTCATTTCAAAAAAAATTAATTAAAAACCTTTAATGGTGCCTCAATTTCCGATTAAATTAGAAGTTCCTTTCTCTCTACTTTCTTAAACACAAAAATTAATTTATTAATATTAAAATGTTAATCTGTTATGATGTTCAACAGTGTAATTTCGAGTCTCTTTCCTGATTTATCGTACATTGTGATTGCTTTGATCACCTCTATGTCAGCGTGTTTCGCTAGTTCGCCAGTTATTAATAATTTGGTCGCCGATTGTATCTCCCGACTGCCTAATGTCGTATTCTTGCTGTGGCTCGCTAACCTACCAGCTTCTGAGGCTATTTTTTCCAACATAACGTTGACGAAATTGTTCATAATCAACATGGAGTGTTGCGAAATACAAAGGTATTGTACATACATATACATTACAAGCAAATATACAAAAAAATCATTACATTTACACTTACTTAAAACGGAACACAACAATAATAAGTACTGTCATTAAACGGTAGTATAAATGACGAAATGATGGTTTCTACCCAGATTTGAAAACACCGTACCACAAAGTATTAGCTAATATTTGTCATAATTCGAATTATTTATACTATGTGAAATAGCTTTTATATAAAAAAATAATAAATGAAATTCAATCAGTTTTATTTTGAAATATTTTTGCTTTACGCTCGCGTTTCGATTGGGTCAATCAGCAAATGGCTCGCTCTATACGTTGGAGCTGTTTGTTTTAATTACATTAAAAGCAAATGCTAGATTTCATTTATCAAATGACTTACTGTTTTTTATATTTTTTCTTTAAAATGTTATGAAGAGTTTTCCTGATTCGTTGAAACATTTGATTCAATTGACGTAGACCTTTAAAATTGATCGATATTTCTAAAAAACTTGATTTGAGATTTGACTTCGACACTGACGATTTAGAACTGTAATCTATGGTAATGATTTTTTTAGTTTATTATTCAAAATAACTAAGTTCATTTACATGAAACAAATAAAACCCTAGTTAGAATCCCATATAAATTAAAAAGTAGCTTATATAATAATATTATATACTAAAATCTTCTTCTGATATAAGTTTGAAGTATTGGCTTAGGAGTTTTTACAATTATTATTGATATGTATTAATTATGGCTGACCTTGGAAGACCTCGGTACTATGCTCGATGACCTCAGCAGGGTTTCCCAACAAGTGGGTCTAAAAATGAACATGGACAAGACGAAAATCATATCGAACATCCATGTTGCACCCACCCATGTCAAGGTTGAAAATTCTGCTCTCGAAGTTGTAGACAACTATGTCTACCTAGGTCAGACCATCCAACTAAGTAGGTCCAATTTCGAGAAAGAGGTCAATCCTCGAATTCAACTCGGCTGGGCAGCGTTCGGGAAGCTACACGATATCTTCTCATCCCAAATACCGCAGTGTCTCAAGTCGAAAGTTTCGACAAGTGTGTGTTGCCAGTGATGACTTTTGGATCAGAAGACGCAGCGTGGGAGGCAACCTACAAGGTGGACCGACAACTTAGAACGAGTCGCGGGATGCCGTTGGATGCGGGCAGCGCAAGACCGTCCAACGTGGAAATCCTTGGGGGAGGCCTTTGTCCATCAGTGGACGTCTTTCGGCTGATGATTGCAGAAGCCGATTTTGTTTATTTAATATTATGAGTTCGTCCAAAATGGTCAGTTGGACGTGCGGCACAGTCGAGTGTTCTCAACACAATGTTCGAACCCCGCTCTACTGACTCACGATAACTCATGTAATTGTCAAAGCGTCTTATGTCACTGTCAGTGTTGACAAGTGAAAACGAACACTATATTTAATTATAATTATTTATTCTCTAACATGTATATTATTTATTATTATCTATTTTATGTCTTAAAATACACAAATCGATTAAAATTTTCCAAATCGATTTTCCATGTCTGAATCAATTCCGCGGATTAAACGAATAAATCGCTCGTTATCGATTCGTATCTGATGTAAAGCCGATCGAGGTCGTAAATAATTTTTATTGGCTTCGAAATCGTTATTTAAATGGGTTCACATCGAGTTATTGGTCTTACGATATGTATTTCGACTGAAACAGACAAAATGTAATTTAACTTTAACTTCAATTATTGAAATGTGAATTTGGAAAATTCGATTGCATTCGATTGTGATTATTTTTGAATGATACGATTGAGCTGATATGATTCAGTGGTTGGAATGTCTGAATTTTACGGTTAAAGACTATTATTTTCTCAAAAGATTTACATTAAAATCACTTATAGAGAAAATTACAGAACAATTAGAAAAAAATAATAATAATTAAATCGAACAGGCGTACATAGTAAAACAGTGTTATAATAACCTTATAATAATATCATAGTTTGTGACGTAAAGGAGGGTAGTCCAATAAAAAGAAAATATAAAAAATATATAAATATAGTGCATATAGAAAGCAATGACAAGTAAGGTGGTGACCATTAGACTCACCTGATGTTTTTAGATTTTATATTTATAAATTTTGGTGTGCGATTGCTCATTATATAGACAGGCAATGCACAATATATAATGTATGTATTTATTTACGATAATGCTTATAAATATACATATATAAATCAACTAATTTATTATTATATGATTATTGTCATTTGTATAATGTATAATTTTAACCGAAAATTGCGTGTTCACAGGCAAGTAACATTGTATTTTGATGTGCATATTTTGAGTCTATAATTCATGTCGTATTCGTCGATGCTGGAGATCATCGTGAGGAAATCTATCATATATGTATCCACCATACTGCATTCGAGCGGCGTGCAGATAACATCTTCTTTACACATTTATCAAATATATTTACTATGTAAATTATAATTCTTATATGCATATTCATTTTTAATATGAAATATAATGTTATTATTTACAAAGATTACGTACGTCTATCTCGTTCATTCAATTAAAAAAATATATATAATTCTAATTTTGATTGCTATCAAAAGTCATTGTTGTAAGGAGTTTGGTTGTAATAGTCAACCTCCTTATAGAATTTTCCAAGACGTTTTTACTGTTAAAACATGTAACTTATAACTACATCGGATAATTGTTTTACCTAACCGATCTCCGACTCCAATTTCAATAGAGAATAGCCAACTGCGCTTGATGTATTATAACAATGCACAAGTATGTGGGCAAACACAGGTGCACACTCTATTGTGTCACTCTCATAATCCGATGGGATGAAACCGACACGACCGAAAATAAAGAGGCACGGGGATGTACTCACTTCTAACATTCTAACTCCGGGCTATTACTTTTTTTTATACTTTGTACACCACAAAGAGAAAAACACAAAACATGGATACGGCCTAAATAAAAGTACAATTATGGCGACCTTATCGCTACATAGCGATCTCTTCCAGGCAACCAACGGTGTAAATAATAACTGATAGGAACTAACAAACTAATAAATAAATGAAAATATAAAATACACATATTATATATGAATAAATAAATTATATTATCAATATTATGTTACTGAAATTTTTTTGACAGCAAAACCCAATAAACTTTTACTGGCCCAGCCTGGGTTTTGAACCTAGAACCTTGAGATCTATGGCCTCATATCTAGCCACTAGACCGACGATTCAGTCATCATTCCAGAATTAATAATTTGAGAACGAAATATTGACTTTTAAAGCAATAAAAAGTTCTAAGCCGAAATATTACTCGATATACGGCGAAAGAGGACCAGATAAGGGTGCTTCCACATTCGAGGGTACTCATAACGCTCTAATTAAACAAAAGCAACTTATTAATGCCATCATTATAACTCATATGCATGTTTGAGCTAACGTCATTAGGGGTTGGTGTATAGAATTTGAAAGGAGATTTTTATATGCCATAACTTTTATATCGTTCAAAAATACTACAAATGAGATTGATACCATAGAAAATCAGAAAAACCTTTGTTCTTTATTTATTATGTCTGGTACTCTGACTGACAAGCGGCTGATGGTGAGTGGTCACCACCGCCTACATTAGCGCTGTAAGAAATATTATGCATACCTTACATAGTCATACCAACCTTGAGAACTGAGATGTTATATCCGTTATGCCTGTAGTTACACTGTATCACTCACCCTTCAAGCACCCAGAACACAACAATACTAAGCTTTGCTGCTAGGCGGTAGATACATATTGAGTATGTACCCAACAAACGGGCTTGCATAAAGCTGTATTATTTTTGAATCGCTTAACAAGATTTAATTGAATTTAACTGGACGAAATTAATTTGAGGAGTCGGATGCTTCATGTAATAAGATAAAACAAATGAAGTATCCATATTAAAATATATAATACTCCTGTTAGAATATCAGTACACAGGGAACTTCCTGGTTTTACATACTAAAGTAGACACAGAATGGACACGAACTGAGAGAAATCTAACTACTGCAGCTGCACAGGCATAACAGGAGGGTGAGGAGTAGCACTGCTAAAATTTTCTGGTTGCTTCTTCGAACTTCTAACGACTTGTAAGCCCGGGTGTACTTATATTTTCTTATATAGCTCCCAGCTTGTACAGTCATTTGTGTTCAATAAAGAGATCAACAACGGCAATTAATAGAAAAAATAATAATAAATTCAATTATACCTGGGAACTTATGATTTGCTGTAAAACCTATTGTATAAATAACTAGCTATTCTACACGGTTTCACTCGAATTAAACTGTGCTGTTCGCCTCGTGAATCGTTGCGTGAAGTTTAATAACCTTTCTCAAAATTAGGCTTTCTCAAAATCAAATATATTTTTTTTTCAAATACGACTGGTTGATTGTTGAGTTGATTAATACACAAACAAAAATAATACTTGATTGCATAATTATTAATACAAATATAATTGAAATGAATATTTCTAATGTGAAAATCACCTAATAAAATTGTATTACTTCAATAAAATTTATTGATAGCTTTTATAATATTATAACATCCGAAATATAACATAAAGAATATTATATTTTACTTTCCCAGAAATCGGATTGTGAAATCAATCGCTGTTTTGATTTCATCTCACTTTGGAAAACAAGAAAATGGTACACGTTCTTTAGAAGGACTTATATTTGTTAGGATGTTTAGATGTTTATTTTGTATAGGGCCATCTGAGTGGGTACCACCAACGCGTCATTTGAGTTACAACTCAATTGGTCCAGTGAGTTAGTCGGACACAAAATCTATCAGGAAAAATGTATATATTTCTTAGTGCCTATGGCAGTGATCACTTACCACTAGATAGCCAATAATCCCAGAATTATTTATTCATTATAAATAAAAAAAATAGTTTATCTAATTAACTTGTAAATAACAACCTCGAGACAAGACAAGTTTTTGTTGGTAACGATATAAAAATTTTGAAGGTATTGTGTACTGAATTTATACGGAAATCAGTCACTCTTAGTAATAAACGACCAATTTAGCTTTCATTTTAATAGCAAACATACTTAAATAATAATTTGAGAGTGAGCTTTTCCTATCATTAGATTTTAAGTAAAATGACAAATTGTCGCCTACAAGTCCAACTCCCACTCCTGGGCACAAATCTCCATCTACTATTAAGGATAAGACTTTCATTAACCACGCCGTTTCCTTTCGAATTGGTTGAAAAACATGTTTTTAATCACAGTCGTGGTCAACGTAAAAATTCAAAATCGCTTGCCTGGGTTGGAACCCACACTCTTCGGCCAAGATTCAATTAATTCAACCACTGTGTCATGTCAGCTACACACTGGACGTGAGAAAATGAACTTGTTTCAGAAAAGTAAGTACAAATGATACTCTTTGACTTTGAATTTACTCTCAATGCAAATAAGCTTAACTTATATACTCATTGTTATACTTGGTGGCTTTGTGTCCCGTCTGGGTATAGATATGAGTGGGCACTCAACCAAATATCCTAACCATAAAATAAAATACAGTACATTAAAAGATTACTATTTTGGGATTGTCAATGAGCTACTTTCAATATTTACGCGCAAGCTTTTGGTAGCATTCTTTTATAAACGATATCTAAATACTATTCTAGCTTCAAAATCAATTCTGAGTAAGGTCTGACTATTCTGTATTATTCCCTTCGTTCTGATCGTAACTTCTTACATAAAACCGGCACGTGGGAATAATCATCTTTGTAATAGACCCCTACACTTATATTCCACTAAACTGTTAGCATAGTACAGCAACGAATATCGAACTATAATATTCAAGTTATAATTTTTATATATACATAATTTTAAATATACACACTTCACTGGTGGTAGGGCTTTGTGCAAGCTCGTCTGGGTAGGTACCACCCACTCATCAGATATTCTACCGCAAAACAGCAATACTTGGTATTGTTGTGTTCCGGTTTGAAGGGTGAGTGAGCCAGTGTAATTACAGGCACAAGGGACATAAAATCTTAGTTCCCAAGGTTGGTGGCGCATTGGATATGTAAGCGATGGTTGACATTTCTTACAATGCTAATGTCTAAGAGCGTTGGTGACCACTTACCATCAGGTGGCCCATATGCTCGTCCGCCTTCCTATTCTATAAAAAAAAAAAAAAAAAAAAAAAAAAAAAAAAAAAAAAAAAAAAAAAAAAAAAAAAAAAAAAAAAAAAAAATCAATTATTTTACTGGTGGTAGAGCTTTGTGCAAGCTCGTCTGGGTAGGTACCACCCACTCATCAGATATTCTACCGCAAAACAGCAGTACTTGGTATTGTTGTGTTCCGGTTTGAAGGGTGAGTGAGCCAGTGTAATTACAGGCACAAGGGACATAACATCTTAGTTCCCAAGGTTGGTGGCGCATTGGTGATGTAAGCGATGGTTAACATTTCTTACATTGCCAATGTCTAAGGGTGTTTGGTGACCACTTACCATCAGGTGGCCCATATGCTCGTCCTCCTTCCTATACTATAAAAAAATCAATATTTGAAATAACGATTGTGTAAATATCAAAACAATAGTCATATTGGCTTTGTAAAAAAAGTAACTGGCTATAAATGTCTCACTGCTGGGCAAGGTATCCTTCTAAATCGTCTCAATGCTACATATATGTAATAAAAATAATGTCCTCTAGACCAATTTCGGCCACGGTGGCCAATCTCAAGAGAGATTAGCCAACTACGCAGCAGATATTATAGTGCACAAGTCTGTGCGCAAACACAGGTGCACTCTCTATTCCCTAACTCTCAAAATCCGACGGGATGGCAATCATGACCGGAAAGAGTTCAGGCACAGGACCAACGGCTTAACGTGCTTTCTGAGGCACGGGAGTGAATACAATTCCACCTTCCTGACTCCGGCCAGCTACTGAGAATTTTCTGAGAGAAAAACCCAATAATTTTTTATTGGCCCGACATGGGAATTGAACCCAGGACGTCCGGGTCTGCGGCCTTACATCAAGCCACTAGACCAACGAGGTAGTCGATATATACATATATATTATCACCTTATGACCTCTTGAAATACTCCGGCTACGACCGCCTTCTAATGCGTAATACGCGATACACAGATGGACTACTTTCCCCCTTAGCCTCAGAATGATATAACGATAATTTTATACGATCGGAAAGAGATATGGCGCAGAAACAAAGGCCTTAAAAAATAATCAACTTCCTAATGGCGGTTATTGTGAATTATGCTTGACATAGAAAAACCACAGTAACTTCTTCCAAGTCACTACACTATTGGATATTAAATAGTAATATAGTTCAAATTCCTTTCGACAAATGCCAGTTCAAGCTTTTTCCTTTAAAACCGCTACTTTTTGCTAGATTTGTTTTTTTTTTCAGTAAGGTATTTAGTGCTAAGTGAAGGTTAAGTTCAGGTGTTCTATTCGGCTCACAGGCATACCGCTACATAAAAAATACACAAATTTTCAAAATCTACGTAATCTGCTTAAATCTAGACTCCTGAAAAGAGTTGAACGTAATAAAACTGACAGCAACCTAAAATGATAATAATGTACAGCTTGATATCGCGCGAACTAGTTCAATAGTTTCAGTGGACGATTAGATGAAAGTTAAAAGGTCTTTAGGAGCCCAACAATGTTTTGGTTGTGAATAAGGTTTATCTTGAACTGTCTTAGTTTATTTGTTTTTCTCCCATTATTACGAAGGTAGCTTTAATAGTTATGCATTTCACTTAATTAATAATTATTACAATTCAATTATACTGCTATATAGTTGGTACGATCCTGTTTTAAGTGAGTGAGCTAATGTAACTACAGGCACAAGGGATGCATACCAAAAGTATGGGCCAATATGCCTGAAAAATAAAGATAAAATAAATAAAAATCAATATCTTAGTTCCCAAGGTTGTTTACGCAGTGGCGATAAGAAATAGTCAATATTTCTTTCATCGCCAATGTCTACACGCAATGGTGATCACTTAACAACAGGCACCACATCCATCACATCCACCTATAACATAAAATATAAATACATATATATTCATTTGTTTTTACTTGAAGAAATTTCTATAGACAATTTAAATTTGTAGCTCGTAGGTAGCTCTACGTACATAATATTATATATAGACTACGACGAAGCAAACGGGTTAGTCCTTGTGTTTATGTTCTTCAATTACTGAATAGCTCTTAAAGCTACTTATCATAATTTTATAAGTAAGATGGCCTCGTTTTAGATTCTCGTGTACTATAGGTTATATCATTTCATAATAGCCTGTTTTATCTAGTGGATAGCTTATAAGACTATAAAACACGAGAGGTCATTAAAAAAACTAATCGCTTGATAAAAGTGCGTCAGAAATATTTTTCTTATAATGACGTTTTATCTAAATATATAATCGGGAAAACAGCTTAAAAACAGCTTTTATTTTTATTTCAAGTGAAATGTATATTTTTATGATAAAGTGTTCTAATTCTTTTCGAATACATAAAAAAAACGATTTAAGTATAGTTATATATAAGTCTTCAATCGTAGCGATTGCAGTATGAAGGCCGCGTTCTTCAAAAGAACTCGTTAGCTAGAAACTGTAGGAGTGGGACAGCCCAGCTCTCTGTATAATTAGGTCATTTGCTGATGTCTGAAACAACGCGTGTCTTGCAACTTTCTTACATGATTTATGTTTTTTTTTAAATGTAATATTTTTATTAGCGTACCATTGTAGGAAAATATAGGTAGAGGAGCAAAGGGATCACCTAATGATATATATATAGTAGTCCAAACCACCGATAGACAGTTGCACTGTATGAAATATTAACCATTCGGAACACGACCAACCTTGGCCACTATGATGTTATGTAGTGAGTTAGTGCTCACTCAAAACCGGAAGCCAATAATAATAAGTATTACTGTTTTCGGAAGAATATTTGATGAGTTGGTGGTACCTACAAACTTGAAGAAGAGCTTGCACAAACCTCTACACCACCAAGTAAATATAACTTTTCCATTGCCAATAATCAACAAGATGCAATTTATAAATATCAGACCTATTTTAAGAATATTTTTAAATATAACAGCGTTATAAAAAATATGAGCATTTATGGTTCACTGGTCACAACTGTGGAACACGTTCGTGAGCGTAACGCAACGTCCATTCTCACCCTTTTAACGATTGATTAATAATTCAATCGATTAATAAACTACATATTTTTTCTATTTCGTTTTGTTAAATTTTGTCTTGTTTTGTTTTTGTTTATAATAAAAAATCATAATATATATATAACAAAATAAATATCTACAAATTCCAAAAATTAACAATAAATTATTGTACAAATCACGTCCGCCTCTGTTAAGAATTACCAGTTCAATCGCAATTCAAGTCCTCTCAGCGTAAAATTAACCGGTCCTGTGAAGGCAATAAGATGCCAAGTTATTTTTTTCTCCTTTCAAATATTAATCCGAGGCCTTATATTTTGACTGTATGCTTATAGCTTATAAAAAAAAGAAAAAAAAACGAAATGTTATTGTCAAAATATCTTCGAGCTAATTATAATAATAAAAAAGTTATTGGAAATTTATTAAAAAAAACATGCTTCTCCCAAAGGGGGTGTAAAAGTTTGTTTGGAAGTTTAGTCATCGGGCCATAAATAGATGAAACACGATGAACTGTTATGTGATAAAAGTACATTACTACCTGATAAATAGAATGACTCATGCCTAGTTATTATATTCAAGATACGATTCTTATTGTCTATGTATAGTAGAATCGTTTACGAGGCGTAAATTAAAAGATTTTCTATGATACGTTTCGTGAGCCAAGCTTATCAATATTCAAAACAAGTAAGAAAAAGTAACAGCCTGTAATAGTCTTTTGAAAGTTTGGAGCTCATTCCACCGTAACAGCCTGTGAATGTCCCACTGCTGGGCTAAAGGCCTCCTCTCCTCTTTTTGAGGAGCTTATTCTACCACGCTGCTCCAATGCGGGTTGGTAGAATTCACATGTGGCAGAATTTCAGTGAAATTAGACACATGCAGGTTTCCTCACGATGTTTTCCTTCACCGTAAAGCACGAGATGAATTATAATCACAAATTAAGCACATGAAAATTCAGTGGTGCTTGCCCGGGTTTGAACCCACGATCATCGGTTAAGATTCACGCGTTCTTACCACTGGGCCATCTCGGCTTTTTTTGACAGACAGACTTCACTTTGACCAAGTCTGTCATTCCACCACAGTGGTCCAATGCGGGTTGGCGGATACACATGTGGCAGATTTTACTGAAATTGACATATGCAGTTTCTCTCAAGATTCCAGAGACCACGAGATGAATTATAAATGCGTATTGGACACAAGAAAATTAAGTAGCACTTATCTGAGCTTGAACACACAGCCAAAGGTTAAGTTTCTTCTCTCTCAATATAAAAATGTAATGATTTGTAAAATATAACAACCAAGCGTTAGTAGTGTACATCAAACCCAAAGATGTCTTATGACCCATGAGTGTATTGGCTGACAAACGTCAACTCTATGATAGTAAATATATAATTATATTAATTATATATATATATATATATATATATATATATATATAATTAATACAAACTTCATCAGTTATATCAATATGTCATATTGTTTGCTAATAACGGAATGCAACCGTTATCAATACACAATATTAACGATGTGTACATTCTATATCATTCACTCGTTGGTCTAGTGGCTAACCTAATAAGTTGTAAATCCCAAGGTTCTGAGTTCGAAGCCCGTTCTAAAGCTATTGGGTTTTCTTAAAAGAAATTTTAAGTTTAGAGGTTATCAGTGCTTACACTCCCGTGCTTAGAAAAACACATTGAGCTTGCACCTGATCTTTGGTCGGGATAGATTAACATCATATCGGATTACGAGAGTAAGAAAAATGACCGCATTTTTTTAAGTAAAGTGAATTTCCCACTGCTGGGCTAAAAAGTGTCCTCTTCTCCCGTTTTTTAAGAAGAAGGTTTGGAGCTTATTCCACCACGCTGCTCCAGTGCGGGTTGGTGGAATACACATGTGGCAGAAATTCAGTGAAATTAGACACATGCAGGTTTCCTCACGATGTTTTCCTTCACCGTAAAGCACGAGATGAGTTATAATCACAATTTAAGCACATAAAAATTCAGTGGTGCTTGCCCGGGCTTGAACCCACGATCATCGGTTAAGATTCACGCGTTGTTACAACTAAGCCATCTCGGCTTTTTTTAAGTAATTAAAAATTATTATAATCAAGGCAGCATATTATTTTTTTGAAATTTAACTGTCGTTCTAGCTGTGACTTTTAAGATTATTGGTACAAAATAGCTCACTGGGTTTTTTTTTATGAAATAGGAAGGCAGTCGGGCTTTTAGGCCACCAGATGGTAAATGGTAACCATTGCTCATAGATATTGGCGAAATATTAATTATTCCCTACATCGACAATGCGCCACCGACCTCGGGAACTAAGATGTAATGTCCCTCGTGCCTGTAATTAAACTAAATCACTCGCCCTTCAAACCGAAACACAACAATACTAAGTATTACTTTTCGTCGGTAGAATATGTCTGAGACTCAAATACTCAATACTTTTTTTATTGTCAGCCAGAGATCCTAGGGAGTATCATAATATAATGATTAACGATGTTTCTATTTTAGGGCCTCTGCGATGTTATATAATCTCTTATCGCGTAACTTAGAGTATTCTCGGCCAGCCGGATAAAAAGGTTGCATTATTGCAGCTGTGTAATACATACACTTTTCCCGATGACACGATATAGCAATACACTTATAGACTCAAATTATTGCAACGATTTACAGTACAGTACAGTAACAGCCTGTAATTTCCCACTGCTGGGCTAAGGCCTCCTTTCCATTTTGAGAAGAAGGTTTGGAGCTTATTCGCTGATTTGTTTTCTGTTAATAAAAATGTCGTTCACGCTGAATTTTTCTAGTTGTCTTAGATATGGACAAGATATGCAACAATAAATTTGTGCACAGATTCATCGTGAAAGAGGATATATCGTTTGAACCAATTCTAATTGTATTGTACATTTAATCACCTTAAGAAAATATCATGGGTAATAATCTAATACGGGTATAAAGGTATATATACAAGAACACAAATGTGTCGCTTAAAATGAAACGAATTGAATCGAATCGCCTTTATATTTCGTTGCAAGTCTGATTGGACTGGGTCGAGACTTTTATTGCATGTAATACGATTACGTAGTAGAATCTATAGGAATTAAGTTTAAATCTCGACTATTTCAATTTATAGCATTTTATTATTAACTTATTATTTCGAAATTTTGGAATGGATTCCATTTTTGAAAGTTTCAACTAATATCCGTCTTCTGAAACTTCCAAATTTTCATCCTTATTGGCTTGAATCGAAATTCGCTCAAATTTATTCGCTCGAACCTAAATTGATTTAAGACAAAGGAGTAAACAGAGTATATAATGAGATGTAAAGTTATTAAAATTTTAATAATAAAAAATAATTTAATACAATAAATGGATAAAATCACTAATGACGTCAGCTAGAACATTATTCCTTGTAGAATATTCGAATTACGATTTGTCAAATTTATTATTTTAAAAAGTATTGGTTTTTTATATAAAAACCAATTAATATATTCTATGAATTATTCACGAAAGCGGTATACTAAATGTTATAAAAAATTTAATAAATATAGTAGGAGAAGATTTGAAATCGCGCTAACAATCTGGCATTTATTTGGGATATGAATACCGTTATTTCATAAAAAAAAAACTAAATTTAATTATTGTCGTTTTAGAAGAACGTAGTCTCATCGCTTTGTTTCAGAATCAAATTACAAATCTGATTACTGATAACAAGAACGGTCGATTGAGACATTGTACCACATTCGAAACTAGAAAATTTATTGAAAGTCTCACATTGCTGATTTTCATTATGATACATGACAAAACGTTCGTACTAAAACGGAATTGTATATTTAATAAGAGATAACTGTCAATGAAATTTAGGTATAGGTTGCTGGTAGAACGTCACTTAACATTTTGAGAAAATCAAAAAAAGGAAATTATTCTAATATTTAAATTACAATTTAATATTTTATACTAATGTCAAATTCTTTATTTAAAATAGAAGCATTAAATTTGCGTATTGATTGCCAAAAAATTAAATTATAACAAGCAATATCCCTGTTCACATCTGCTCGTCCCGTGACGGCCATATTTTAATTAAATCAGCTCTATAGTGAAAAATATCGGTATTACCGTAGTAGTACCGGTGCTTAATATATATATATACGCAGTTAACGGCGTTCGATTCTAAAAGTTGAGAGCATTGGTTACCAACAATGCTTACTAATATAATAAATTCGAATGTAAGTTTGTTTGTTTGTTACTCTTTCCCACTAAACCACTAAGCCGATTTTAAAAATTATTTCACCAATAGAAAGCTACATCATCAGCGAGTAATATATTTATATTTTATTCCCGTATTCCTACGGGAACGGGAACTACGCGGGTGAAACCGCGACGAAAAGCTAGTACATTTAAATGCGAAAGTTAAATTGTTTGTTTGTTTTACGCTTTTGCGTCTTAACCACTCAATCGATTATACTAAAGTGTATTCTATGTATCATTTTAAGGCTTATTATATATAATATACTATTAAATTTAGATAAAGATAACTAGAATTTTAAGAACCTTTTTAGAGCTTGAATTAAAAAATATTTTTTTAAAAATTCTACATGAAATGTTTTAAGTTTCATTAATATTTTATGGTCTTGTATAAAGTGAATAAGACGTAAGTGCCCGTAACATTTCTTAAGCTCTAAAGCCTCTTTAACTTCTTTTTACTTTATAGGAGTGAAATGGGTTGTAATAAAAATAAAATTAAGTTTTATAATCTGTAAATAACAGTTTTTATTTATTCCTCGATAATAATAATAATATAATAGTCGTGTTACTTTTTCATAAAATCGGTATGCGTACAAATGGGCCACCTGATGGTAATTGGTCACCACCGCCCATAGATATTGGCGCCGTATGAATTATTAACCATTATTTACAACGCCAATGCGCCACTCACCTTGGGAAGTAAGACAGTATGACTCTTGTCTTATTACACTAGCTGACTCGTCCTTCATACCGGAACCCAACAATAGTAATTGCTATTTGGCATTAGTATATGTTACTAGTGAGTGGTACCTATCCAGACGAGTACAAAACACTAGCATCAGGAATAAAGAGAATATCAAAAATAATTGAAATATACACAATTGACTGCTTTGTTAGTTTATTAAGCTGCAAGTCTGCTTTAATCCTGGCATAGCCCAAAAACTTTTTTTGTTATTAAATTAGTATTAAACCGGAATAAAGAATGGGGTAGTGCGCATGCGCCTCAAATCTCGTAAATCCATTGGACTATGCGCCAATTCATCTCTCAATAAAAATAAACTTTTGAATAAATACTTCATTGATGCGTCAAAGAAGAACACACACATTTTACTGTAAGTTCTTATGAGTTGTGAGTTGTGTAAGCGGTACAAAAGCAGTTTGCCTTCTATTGTTTTTATTCTATTCTTTCCTCTAATAAGCTAAACTACCGTTACAATTTTCGTATCATTTAAATAGCGTACAAGAACTCCATGAAGCCATTCCGCCATCATCCTTCTATAACAAGAGAACTAGATGCTCTGCAGGATGTGCTCTACATTTGTTGCGAATCTCTAAGATCAGAACTAAGCGCTTTACAAAGAGCTTGTTCATAGCCAAGCCGTGGAAATCGGTTTTGGCTTTATTTCCGGGCACTTAAAACCTAAACGCCTTTAAAGCTGAGTGAACTTGCGTTTAATGGGTTGCTCACTCCTTCGTCAGTCTAGATAAGGAATAAGCCCATAAATAAAATAAAGTCTTAACCTAGATAAACATTTTAATAATAATAATATCCTGGGACATTATTCACACACGGCCATTTGATCCCAAACTAAGCAGAGCTTGTACTATGGAAACCAGACAACTGATATACTACATACACTACTTTTCTTTTGTAAATACATACTTATATAAATAATTACAGCCAGACTCAGGACAAACAGACATGGGGCGTCACGGTAGTATGCGCAAGCGATCCTGTGACGTCCCTCCAAAAGGCGGTGTGGGTACCGCTGGTTTTTTAGTGGGTATTCCGGCGCATGCTCGGCGCCGGCGAGTCCCACATACCCCCCACACTTCAAGTGGGGGAAACGCGTAAACGCGTTTTTCCAGCGAAACAAAAAAAAAAGACAAACATACATGTACATACTGTCCCTGGGTGGGAATCGAACCCACAACCTTCGGCGTGAAAGGCAAATATCTGCCAACCACGAAATAAATGCGAAAGTGTATTTGTTTTATTGCTCGCTTTCACCTTTTAACTAATCACCCGATCATGAAATTCTGTATACATGTTGTAAGTAACAGACATAGTTTGTTTATCACCTGACCCTTTCCACGAAGCCCCGGGCGGAAACTAATAAATAAATAAACTATCGTGCTTAAAGTAAGTTATTATTCAAAGCACAATCAATTTTTCAAGCAAAACTTTTGCTGTTTGATATAACATATTTTGATATTTGGTAATATTGACATCCTGTATTCTATGAAATTAATATGTCATACGGAAAAAACATTTTTTAACTCACCTCCGTATAATAACTAATTTCATAGGAACATAAGAAAAATGTTTTGCTATCCACCTATGTGGCATTCTCCCCAAGCTAGCAACAGCCCCACTGCTAGGGCTGTTAAACTTTTAAATGACTTCGTACGTTGTCGAGATGTAGACATATTTTATGATCCCTTTTATACTATGTTCAAACAAATTTATATATTTCAGAATTTTAAAAATTAATTTTGTGGTTCCTAAATAGATTTAAGCTTATTTTGTTTACAAATTTTAATTCTATTTTTGTTTTACTAAATTTTATTATATTTATCCTTGTAGTATGTTATGTTAAATTAGTATGAATAATTAAAAAATGTTTAGTAATTAGTGTAGATATAAGCGACTTGGTGTAAATACTGTAATGCTTATATTTTCAAATAAAGATTATTATTTAAAAAAAACACTCTGTATAACATAGATAAGTATCACGATAAATAGACTAAGGTGCAAAACATACAGACAGAATTTATACAGCAATAAATACAAGGAACATTGAACACAAAATTTAACAGATATCGTGAAACAACTATACGTAGCAATAAATTTCAATGCCTTAAAATTGGTAAAATCAAAATTTTATTCAAACGATTTTGAGCAATAATCCGTTCACAAAGCGTGCAATTTCAAATGGCATGCTAAACTAAATAGACAATTTTAAATTCTATAAATTGATGGCTAAGCGATTTTGAGTTTTATTCCAATCTAATAAGATCGAGTTGGATACTTCTAGTACGCTTTTGATTCCTCGTTAGTTTTGGCTAGGAAAGTTATTGAAACTTTTGAGATATAAAGTTAAAGAAGCGATTCTATGTTCGTGAAAGAGTTTTTAAAGTTTTGAAAATGTGAAAGTTATTTTTTTCCCTTGAATAGAAAAGAAATGAGCTTAGAATTTGGTAAATACAGTATTCGCAATATGAAGGCTGTATGTGACGTACTTTGTCAATAGCTTTCAAATATTTTTTCAAGTATATTTACATAGCAGTGGGATTCGAAAAATATGAATATTGCGAGAAGTAACGTAGACTGGTAAGTATACCGTTTTCAATGATAACAAGTTGAATTAATATTGATCGGAAACCAACCTTATTTCAATGCTAATAAAAATTAAACTGGACATCATCGAAGTAGAACATACACTATTTTTAACTGCAATGGATTACATTACATTTTTGATAATGCACGAAATTCAACAAGATTGTCTATCTGCTGCATAGATTATATTGTTATATTGGTGTTTCATATAAGCTTTAACTATGCATTATATACGAAAGGGCTACAATGTATTATCTTCACGTAGTAATATATAGTTAGTATATTTTAACAACATATAAAAAAGGGACTCCATTGAATAATCAATAAAAAAAAATTGTTTCTTTTTTATCTTGGGACATTATTCACATCTGATCCCAAATTAAGCAGACCTTGTACTATGGAAACCAGACAACTGATATACTACATATACTACTTTTAATTTATTAATACATACTTATATAGATAATTACACCCAGAATCAGGACGAACAGAAATGTTCATGCACACAAATGTCTGTCCTGGGTGGGAATCGAACCCACAACTTTCGGCGTGAAAGGCAAGGATCTACCAACCACGACAACCGACTCGTCATATTCGTGTATATGTAATATTTCGCTGATTATTATTATTGGCTAATTTATATTTTTGCTTAATTTATGACTCGAACAAATATAGTAATTTAGCTAAGCTGTACCACTGCTACAGTCAACGTAGCGCTACGATTTACTGCTACGAGATACGAATTTTACTCTTTCAAATAATACATTGGGATGAATTTACTCTGCATAAATTTAGTTATATTAATTATTTAAATAATTACAAATATCATGATATATAATTCTTGTTATAACTATGCCCCGATTTTTATTTTATTATTCTCTCAACGTCGTGTCTTTTTAAATATATTTTAGGATAACACTCCTTATATTAAAAGTATTTAATTCTTTTACAAAAAGAAATTGTGTGACCTTTTATAATCTTGGAGAATCCCTTCGGGATGTTTGAACAGACTAGAATTACTTTCAGCTGCGTCAGTATACACTTACAAAAATATTGATTTTATTTTTAATAGAAACATTGTATAAACAAGAGAAGTAAATATAAACATCATCTGGAAATGCTCAATTCCTCAATACATATTACTTACGATAAAGTCATGCAAATTTTCTTTTTAATTTCGTCAATTAATAATATGTTTAAATTTTATGTAAATTAATCTATTAAACTTTATTACCTAAATAATCTTTTGTTATCTTAAAATATAGTGTATATAATTTTGTTTCATAATAAATCTTACTAGTTACCAGCGAATTTATTAAAAGCATGTTTAAAATCATTCCAGTTAAGTGGATTCGCATTTAAGTTTCAAAGCAAATATTTCATTTCATCAGAGAATACATAGTTTAATTAAAAGTCAAAATAATTTATGTTTATAGACAAGATATAACCTTATATATATAGTACTAATATCATATACTTATATATATAAAGAACATCAAAAAAGTAAGCACTAACTCACTACTTATTATATTTATTAAAACAGGGCTTTGTGCAAGCCTATCTGGACCACCACAAACTCATCAGATATTCTACCGTTAAATATCAATACGTAGTTGTGTTCCAGTTTGAAGGGTGAGTGAGCCAGTGTAACTACAGGAAAAAGGACATAACATGTTAGTTCCCAAAGTCGGTGACGCATGAGCGATGCAAGGAACGGTTAATATTTCTTACAGCGCCAATATCTATGGGCGGTGGTGAACACTCACCGGGTGGACCGTTTGGCCGTCATTCGACACATGGTCGAGTCATCCTAATGTTTTCCTTTATGAACGAGCACGAAATGAAATAAAACCTCAAATTAAGCACATAAAATATTTTTATTATTTTTTAAAAAAGAATATCGGATATGTCCGTTTTTTTAATGAAATGTCTAATTTTCCTATTTACCCCAATTAAATGTTGATTTAGAAAAGGGGTAGGCAATTGTTCAAGAGAATTGAACCTGCGACTTTATATCGCCGTAACTGTAAACCATTGCACTATTGACGCTTGCAGCTTACTTACATTTGAACTTCTATTCACTAAGCCATCGTTGCTTATAAATAAAATATACAAAATAATATAAGACAATATTTAGTTAGTCTTCATATTAATTTCAACCAGGAACACAAATCAACGAAATGGCTGTGTGTGTTCGTCACTGTCGGTCTAAATGCTAGCTTTGTTTGTGAATATTAATTCTCCCTTTTCGGACAGCCGGAAAGTTAAAATTAGACAAAATACTATGTACGGAACCAATTAATTTAAGTTGGATGTTGAAAATTAAATAAAGAAATTACATTTACAGATTACTAGCGCTGTACCCGCGATATCGTTCGCGTCCTAGTTCAAAATTGCTTAACACCAATTTCCATAGTTCTTTCTTCAAAAATGAAGGACTTTCATACAAGCTTCCATCCCCTTTATCACTATCTTGGGGTTAAATATTCACAAATCCTAATACTAACGTAATGTGTAAAAAGAACCTGCATTCAAATTTTCATGGTGTCAGTAGTTTGGACTATTCATTGATACGTCAATAAGTTATTTAGTTATTCTTTTATATTTCAATAAATAGATATAAGATAGAAGAATATTTATTTATTGCATTTATACTTTTTTTAATATTAAACATAATATAATAATATTAGTAGCATTGTATAATTGACATTTTAATCAATGTAGAAAAAAAACTGATGGCCGCTGGGGCAGAAAGGTTCTCGAGTCGCGACCACGCACCGGAAGACGCAGGCATTAATTTACATTTAATTATAATGTAACATGACGATTCATAAGTTTCTTCATAAGCTTACTTATATATTTAATTTTAAACACAGTTTCGTGCTTCGTTTTGCTTTCGTGCAGCCAAGGAAGAACGTATATATCAACCTGTCTCGGAGCAGAGCTCCAAGCCATTCCTTCAGGAGATGCCTTTGAACAGCATGAAACATTTAAAGGGAGATACAATTTTCGGTCATAATAATAACCTAAAAATTATATTATTTAAACACTAGAATTTAAACTATTTATCGTATCAAATACTAAAATACTATTAAGAACTATGTTTAAAAGCGTGGGTTGGTACGACATTCTTGATGTATACATTCGATATTACGTGGGCGCTGGTTTCACTGGCACCACTTGAAAATGATAAATAATTCAGTCTACATTCACAAAAACTTGAAATTTACTTGGAGAATTCAACTTCGTTTAAGTTTAAAGTTTATAAGAAAATGATTAACAATACACAGAACAATAAACTGACAAACAAAACGATAAGACATTTTTTTTTATAATATAGGTAAGCGGACGAGCATCCTGATGGTAAGTGGTCACCAACACCCATAGACATTGGCAGTGTGAGAAATGTCAACCATCGCTTACATAACCTATGCGCTACCAACCTTGGGAACTAAGATTTTATGTCCCTTGTGTCTGTAATTACACTGGCTTCCTCATCCTTCAAAACGGAACACAACAATATCAAGACCTGCTGTTTTGCAGTAGAATATGATGAGTGGGTGGTACCTACACAGACGAGCTTACATCCGGTAACAAATCTTTAATAAATAAATAATGTATTCTATTAGATTTTTTTTTATAGAATAGGAAGGCGGACGAGCATATGGGCCACCTGATGGGAAGTGGTCACCAAACGCCCTTAGACATTGGCATTGTAAGAAATGTCAACCATCGCTTATACAGCCAATACGCCACCAACCTTGGGAACTAAGATTTTATGTCCCTTGTGCCTGTAATTACACTAGCTCACTCACCCTTCAAACCGGAACACAACAATAACAAGTACTGCTGTTTTGCGGTAGAATATCTGATGAGTGGGTGGTACCTCCCCAGACGAGCTTGCACAAAGCTCTACCACCAGTAAATACCAGTAAATATATATTTTGTTTTTAACATAAAAACATCTTTGCCAATATTCTTGACAAATGCTATATTTTCAATAAGTATTAAGGATATCCTTCAAATCTCTCGCTAAGGCAATGTATTGGACTTATGATATCGTCTTGGGGACGTCTCGTTTATACCATTGTTTGTATTTCCGACTAAAGCTGCGACTCGACATAAGACTATGTATTAAATATTTTATCAATCATTTACAAATTACTTTATTTAATTTATTTCACCTCAAATCTTCTCCTCAAAAGGGAGAGGAGGCCTTAGCCCAGCAGTGGGATATTAACAGGCTGTTACTGTACTGTATTATAAATTACTGTACAATACATGAAAATAGTTAATATTGCTTGGAACTAATTATATTGAGAAGTACAAGGCTGTGTCTATTCTTATGGCTGATTAACGTATTTTTTAAAGAAACCGAATTAAAAGAAAGATAAAACACATAATCAGGGTAGGCGAAGCATTAGTTGACTAACATACAAAGTTAATACTTATTACCTATAAATGTTAGTACATCTGTGAAAAATTTTGTTTTGTATTATATACCTTACCGGATATATAACTCAGAATTGCACATAAATATTTTACTGAATAAAAAGACTTAAAGAAAAAATAAATATTACACATAACCTTTCGAAAGCCTCCTATAGTTTTGAAGCTGGTTTATAACAAGTTATCTTCTTTAGTCGGTTGATAAAAAAAGCGTATCTTTGCAATTAAATCTCCTATCTCTTATGTCAAACCTCGCCCCATCTCCGTCCGCAAAGCGACGACACTGGACTTTCCTGTGAACAAATTTCACAACCCCGCCCGAGAGAATTTCATCCGGTATTTTATATATTTTCGCTCAAGTCTAAGTGCTTTGTGACATGAGTCGTTCAGATATGTAGTATTAGAAAATCTGAACATTTAACTATCGATATTGATAAAGATCAGACAATATATTACGGTCATATTATCATGCCACTTGAATTTATAATTATTTGACGAGCCGGTTGGCGTGGTTGGTGGATGCTTGCCTTTCACGCCGAAAGTTGTGGGTTCGATTTCCATCCAGGATAGATATTTGTGTGCATGAACATGTACGTTTAGCCTGAGTCTTGGTGTAATTATCCATAAAAGTATATGTAGTATATCAGTTGTCTGGTTTCCATAGTACAAGCTCTGTACAAGCTTAATTTGGGATTAGATGGCCGTGTGTGAATAATGTCCCAGGATATTATTATTATTAAAAATATATATACAAATATGAAGAGTAGAAATAGCCGATTTTAAGGAATTATTAATATTATATATTTCATTAATCGTACAGCTTGTGTAAGGCGTGAGGAAGACAATAGCCCAAAGTGATTGAACCTACGACTGAACCTACGATTAAAAATCACTAGACGGCCCGTAAAACATTGCGCTAATGACGCTTTAAATGTTCACTCAAAAGAGCACCTATTCGATATCTCTGTAAAATCATAATTCTGTATCGAAAATAGCATTAGATTTAAATATAAACGCAAATACATGATGATTTCAAATTTGACTCAATACATCTTATTAGACGTGTTTAATTGGCAGCAGCTGTCAGCCGTATCAAGCGATGCAGGAGATATTTAAGTATAGTTTAGATACAAGTGGAGATAGTTCAGGCACAGTTTCAATGGTTTTACGTACTTTCCGAGAGAGTGTTAACGCTACTGTCGGCTTCTAAGCTTCGGGTTGCTACAGAGATTTTTTTGGTTTGGTAAGTTGTGACTTAAAAAAAACTTAATATTCTCCATAGACGTGTTGTCCGTGCTTCATTGTATCTTCCTATCGGTTTATAGTTTGGTATTTTATGTGCCTTTATATTTTAATTTCTAGGCTGCAGCACAATCATAATTAAAACATTTTCATCAATCAAATATTTCTCAATAATTTTTTTTCTCGACCTATAATTTGGACCACGAACTCGAGACCTGCGGCTTTTTATAATGTAATACAGATATGGATTGTCAATAAAGTGTAAAATGGTTTTATTATCAAACCAATTTATCAATTTAGTAAATCACTGTTCAGCAACTTACTAACTATTAAATTACTAAATATATAATAAAATAAACGTAACAATTCTTCATAGACTATTAAATATATCTGTAATTTTCTAACTGTCCGGTTATTTCATTTTTTAATATATTTTATTTTTATCTTAATTACATAAAGTAGTGGAAGTGGGTTAACCAAATATATACAAATAAAGCTATAATTCTATAGACTTGAATATATAAAGCTATAGTACTATATTCAAATAAAGCTATAGTCCTATTATCATCGCCTAGGGCGTTAACCTGCGTCGAGCTGTCAAACACAGTTCAATTTAAGGCTGTCTACAAACTAGCGACATTAATAATAATAATAATGTCCCCCAGACCGATTTTGGTCACGGCGGCCAATCTCAAGAGAGATTAGCCAACTGCGCAGGAGATATTATAGTGCATAAGTGTGTGCGCAAACACAGGTGCACTCTCTATTCCCTAACTCTCATAATCCGATGGGACGGCAATCCGACACGACCGGAAAGAGTTCAGGCGCAAAGCCAACGGTTTTATGTGCTTTCCAAGGCAGGGGAGTGTACACACTTCCAACTTCCAGATTCCGGGCTGCTACTTAGAATTTTCTGACGGAAAAACCCAATAACTTTTTATTGGCCCGACCTGGGAATTGGATCCAGGACCTCCGTCCTTATCCGGCCTTATATCAAGCCACTAGATCAAAGAGGCAGTCAGCCTAGCGACATTACACATAATTTATAAAAAAAATGAGGGGATTATCTATTAAGCTAATATTATTTTGTATGTTGGATATAGGTTATATGTTTATCTGTGAAGTGAAGTACACGAAAGACATCTAGGATTATAGCAAAGGCTTTGGACCTATGTTAATGACTAAGCTATTTGGTATATCGGATTGTATTTTACGTATTGTGATAATAATAATTTCATTAAGCTTAGCTCGTAACAATAAAGATATATATTAGGATTCACCTAATAAATACAGCGGTAGCTGAACAGTCTGTGAATATCCCACTGTTAGGCTAAGGCCTCTCTCCTTTTTTGAGGAGAAGATTTGGAGCTTATTCCACCACGCTGCTCCAATGCGAGTTGGTGGAATACACTTGTAGCATAATTTCAGTGAAATTAACACATGCAGGTTTCCTCACTTTGTATCCTTTACTGTCAAGCACGATATGTAAACACCCATAAATCACATGAAAATTTAGTAGAGCTTGCCCGGTTTAATCCCACGATCATTGGTCAAGATTCACGTGTTCTAACCACTGCGCCATCTCGGTTTTTTTGCTAATAAGTACGCAGATTATATATTTCAATTTAACATATAGATAGATTACTAACTATTTGTCATCTTATGAGTTATATATTTGCTAAGTAAATTTTTCTGTTTAGAGGTAGAATACTTGATGAGTGGGTGGTACCTACCCAGGCGGGCTTGTACGGTGATTGACGGCATTTAGTCGACATATACAGACAGATATTTCGACAGCACTCATTTAAAAGTCAATCATAATAATAATATCCTGGGGCATTTTTCACACACGGCCAAATTTAACTTGTACAGAGCTTGTACTATGGAAACCAGACAACTGATATACTACATATACTATTTTTCTTTTGTAAATACATACTTTTATAGATAATTACACCCAGACTCAGACAAACAGACATATTCACGCACACAAATGTCTGTCCTGGGAGGGAATCGAACCCACAACCTTTCACCAACCACCAACCACCAACCTCGCCAACCGGCAATTACTTTTAATGTAAGAGTATACTAAAATGCTTTATATTAATTGGACGTTTTTTTATTTATTTTTTCAATTAATCAATATCGTTACAATAACAATGAATATAAAATACTACACGAAATAACTAAGTGGTTTACGAACCACTCTTTAAAAGCGTCAAAAATCCATTCCCTGATAATTGAGATGGTAAACGTATTAACTGAACTACGATAACGTGAAAAAAATATATTATTTTTATAAATCGTGATACAATTTTTGGAAAACACTTTTAGTTCAAATAATTTTAATGTTTTCTATGTTAAAAGCTTAGTAACATTTGACATTGAATTTTGTTTACGCTTAGCGGGAAAAAAGAATTGGAACTATTTGGAGCTAAATTATTATTATGACTGGCCCGTTGGCGCATTTGACCTTACGCTCGAGGGTTGCGGGTTCGATTCATGCTCTGAAACTAGGTGTACTATAAAGGTATTTATTAAAATAATAATATATGTATAGATACGTACATTTCAGTCGTCTGATATTTTTCGGTCGTTTACTTCATTGCTGAAGGTCGTGTTCACTCTGATCTAGGGTCTGGGTCACGATCTCTGTGAATTTTCTCCAGTCTTCCTGTCCTCAGCTTTCCTCAGGGCTGCGGTCACTTGGAAACCAGAAAGTATGGTAACTTGGTCCGACCATCGTGTGGGGCAGCGGCCACTTGGTCGCTTCCCCTCTACTTTGCCAAGTACCATCAGCTTGTCGAGGCTGTCAGGCATCTGATATACTCAGGTATTAAGTTGTCTACCTTAGGAAGAGACGGCCATGAGTAAAAAAAATATTATATGATATGTTTATTTATTCATTATTTAAATATTATTATTTAATAAAATATTGATGTCAAACTTTAATTACAACTCGAGGGTAAGACCGATACGTACGCCGTGCCGGCATACGGTATGACGCTCTCTTATACCCTCAGGCGGCTCTATCATCTCCTGTGTGTGCGTAACGATAATAAAACAAAGATAATATATATTTTAATACTCTACGTTTTTATTTATTTTACTCCGTATGTATTTATTGTTTTTTAATAATAAATTTATAATTTGATATACATTAATTTCCATATTTCACATCTTTCTGCCAGTTTTCTGTGTTGGCAACATTTACTTTAGTGAAAACGAAAGATTTAAATTTATATCCATTAAAACATGTTGAGAAATATTGCATATATAGTTATATATTGAATTGTACAGAACTCGTACATTATTTTACTGAAAATTAGATACATAAATTTTACTACATTTCTCTAGCAAAAATCATCGAGTGCTTTTCATGTACACGTTTTTTATACAGTACAGTAACAGTAACAGCCTGTTAATGTCCCACTGCTGGGCTAAGGCCTCCTCTCCCTTTTTGAGGAGAAGGTTTTAGAGCTTATTCCACCACGCTGCTCCAATGCGGGTTGGTAGAATACACATGTGACATAATTTCAATGAAATTAGACACATGCAGGTTTCCTCACGATGTTTTCCTTCACCGTCAAGCACGAGATGAATTTTAATCACAAATTAAGCACATGAAAATTCAGTGGTGCTTGCCCGGGTTTGAACCCACGATCATCGGTTAAGATGCACGCGTTCTAACCACTAGGCCATCTCGGCTTTTTATTTTTTATACGCGTCCCTGATATTTCAAACCATGGATGTTAAACAAATTGCTATTTATCATAATTACTTAGTTAAACGAAATCACCTTTCTTATTTTTTAATACTCATATCAGACGAATTAATCTATTAAACCAGACAATTTAGTCGTTAGAATATACAACGCCTTGTATGTCAAGATTATGTATTATAAAGGGCTTGGCACACTGTCAGGTAAAGTCGTGAATACAAATACGGTTAGGATACGACTTATTGAATTGTTTAGCCTCGAGCATCCGTTTCTGTTAATATTTTATTTTTTTAATCACTTCAAGTATTAGGCCTAACAACCGACACAGAACAAGATATTTTTAAAAAGAGATTGCCGATTTACCTAACAGTCGGACATATAAGAACTTTGAAAAAAAAAGAAGTTCTAGGTTCGATTCATCGTGAACATTTTTTTATTAATGTAACCGATTGAGCAATTAGGGTTAATTAAACTATGTGAGCCGTGAAATTAGTGCTTAATTTGTGTTCATAATTCATATCGTTAGCGGAAGGAAATCCACATGAGGAAACCTGCTGAATCCGACCACATGCCGATACAAACCCACTCAAATAAGGAGAGAAAATCAGAGCCGTGAAGTAGAACATTAACAGACTGTTTAAACTTTGTCTATTGTGGTAAGTACAAAAGCGAATATCTTTTTCATTTTGTATATAAAATTTTTATACTAACGATGCCATCGATTGTTTTGATAGTAAAATCGTTGGGCAAAGTCGTAGTTTTGTTTAGTTATATAGTCATACCACTCAGGCGGGCCGGCGCCACTTCAGACAATTTTGAAGTACCTATAAAACATTTTATGAAATATACCGTTGAATTCTTTTTTACTCTATAGCGAGATTTCTGTTATTTTTGTTTTTTATTAAAGTTTTTTCATCGATATTATTATTACAAGACAAGATATTTCAAAACATCAAACACACGTTAATAATTTATATCTTACATTATTTAATGAAAAATATTTTGTGTATCTCGTAAACGTTTGTAACAATTTGGATCAAATTTTGTATTTAAATAAAGTTTTGCTTTGTATATTTATCTATATAGATGTCTTATGAACTTAACTATATAAAAACGAAAAAGAGTGCACAATGCTCTCAATTGCTTGCTTGAATAATGTGTATTTTGATTTAATTTTAGAAAAAAAAAGTCACAATATTAAAACTAAAATAAATTAGTCAGATTTCATACAAACGCAAAACACATACACATCCGTGAAAACAGCAATCATATGTTTTAGTTATGATTTGCAATAATAAAACGAGAATGCAAACCAATTAAGGGACGAGTCACGAACTTTAACGAGTAACAAGAAGGTTCTAATTAAAACCATTCACTCACCGAGACTTTAAGGTTCAAAACTTTGAGTCAAAAAATATGGATATGACATTACGATTTTCAATTAATTAATAATATGAATAAAATATACTTTTTTCAATAAAGCTATACCCTGCGTGTAAATCGACGAATATTCGTCGATCGATCTACTCCATTCTGTATTTTTATCATCTTGAATGAGACAACAAAAAACATTCTAGCTGAACCCTTCTGGCCGTTAACCCTTCCTTACGATTATATTCATACTATATAAGTATGAATATAATCGTTTGATTTCGATTTTAGTTCTTTGACAATTCTAATTCAATATAAAAACATGAGAAAATAATTCAACATCTCATAAATAAAATATTTATGAAGCGAAAAATATGACTCTAATTAACCTTTAAACATTTTACTAAGTAGCTGTTTCCAATGCCAATTTATAAATTAACAATCTCAATCCAAGCAAACTTTATAAATTAATAAAGTTGTTTAAATAATAAATGACTTATTAATAAACTAATATTAAAAAGTACTTTATATACAAAATTAGTGATGCGTTTGTGCCTTTTTTGTATTGAATAAAAGGCTTACACTTGACGACAAACAAGAAACCTTTTGTGTTACTCTATTCGAAGTCATCTACAAAAGAATGCAGCAGCTTATGGCATATCGCTGTCTGATAAAGAGGTGAGAGAAGAACAAGGTTGTGAAGAGTCTTGAGCACAACCAGTCACGAAAACAGGTCCGTTGGTGTTTTAAGCTGAGCAATTTCAACCTTTTTGGCGATTTCTAATCAATCCAGTTAACGTTTTCGCCGTTTTAATGACTTTAATTTTCAAAAGTTATCTACGTATCCAAATACTGAGTTGCAGATCATTAATATACAGTATAAAGAAGCAGAAAGAACACATTCTTGAGATAGACCGAAGTTGATAGCTTTGAAAAATATATCGAATCAGGCTAATAGAAATAGGAAGGCATTATCCGTCAAGTCATGTCGAGCTGCTTCTCATCGATCTCAAGAGAGGGAATCTATATTCAGTTGGTAAAGGAGCGCAATTGATTAACTTGTCACTGAGATTGGCAGAATTGGAAGAAATTTGATTGCTGGTCATATACATAACACCATATCCAAAGTATCTCCAATGAATAAAATTACCGTAAAATTTATTGTTCCCGCTGATATCGCGAAATGAAACAAACACCGCAAACGAACGACACGCTATACCTTCACATGCCATTGTCTAGACGATAAGGAATTCAACCGCAAATATGCTTTATATTAAACCCTATAAATTTGATTTTAGAAAGAATATCATCAGAATTTACAAGAAGAATAAAGTTAAAGAACTAATCAAATGGCATCTTGACTACGAAAACTTTTTTATGTTCGATTATCAATAGTATATTATTGATAAATATGGTTTATGATAATTAAAAAATATATATCGATATATTCAGTATTAGATAATCATAACAGCCTTGCAATTTTATCTATCTGCGTAGGTACTACTCACTCATCACCAAACAGCAATACTTAGTCTTGTTGTGTTCTGGTTAGACGGGTGAGTGTGTCAACTACATGCACAAGGGATATTTCATCTTAGTTCATAAAGTTGGTGGCGAATGGACGATGTAAGGCCTTCATCTTTAAGAAAACAAAAAAAAACTGTATATATTATTAGCATTTGATAAGATCGATTAAATACTATTTAAGTGATCTACGCTTAGTTCTAATAATTATAAAGAATTTTATATATAATCTTAATAAATCAAATGTTTGGCTTAAAGAGCGATTGACCCCACTGGCTCTTTAACTAGACTTAATTACAAGCACAAGAGACAAGCATCTCAGAATCCATGTAATAGCCAGTGAATGTCCCACTGCTGGGCTAAGGCCTCCTCTCCTTTTTTGAGGAGAAGGTTTCATATTCCATGGTTGGCACCATATTAACAGCGTATGAAATGATTTAAGCTTCTTACAGTCCCAAAAAAATATATCTACAGCAGTTCACTTCACCAAGTTTTCCTATTGTAGAAAATATATCGTCATTATTATTTATTCTGTAAAAAATAACTAAATAGATTTACTAACATATGTTATATAAATTAATCCAAAATTAATAAGAACGATGGAATGAAATGGGGATCTCACCACATCGATGTCTGGAAATCCAGAACAGCGTGATTTTTAAAGCATTTTCTGCCTCGCGCAACCACTCAGTGAAACCAGTTTTCGCCGGCAAACTTTTCCGAACCGATATGACAACCTTCAAGAGAGAGCGTACTCATTCCTTAAAGGCATTAAATAAAAAATAAATTACAATTCATAAATTAAATATAAAAATACTTTGCTACTTTTGGCGTGTAGGCTATCTTGAGGTACTGAGTTATGTAATATTCAGAGACGGATCCAGGTATGAGGCTAGGCAATACTCAAAGTACCCTGTACTGACTGATTGATTAATGTATTATAATAATCTAATAATAAATTGTTATGATTTCGTCATGCCAAATACGGAGTACAACTAAAAAGGCGATGTGCTGACGGCACACTACCAAAGCATCCACATATAGCGATAAACACCAAGAATGGAAATAAAAATCTTACAATATTATACCGAACTAAAATCTTCACAAAAACCTGGGTCTAACAAAAGTTTGTATATAAGCCAATAATCCTAAGTGTTAACCCTGAGTTGTTTGTACGAATTCATTAGTTACAAGGGCGAAATAACGAAGGCTATAGGGCTTTAGAAAAGTGATGTACGTCAGAAAAAATGTTTGCAATCGAGGCGAATGAAGAAATAGAAATAACATAGGAGGAATAAAAACCAGAGGTCACGGGTCTCGTGTTAAAACGAAAAAAATAATCTGATCTATATTATTATTATAAAGAGAAGAATTTTGATTTTTGTATGTTGATTTGTAATGGATAAAATTAGAATATAATTAACCGATCTTTTATTTTCAGTAACAGTAACAGCCTGTTAATGTCCCACTGCTGGGCTAAGGCCTCATCTCCCTTTTTTGAGGAGAAGTTTTAGAGCTTATTCCACCACGCTGCTCCAATGCGGGTTGGTAGAATACACATGTGACAATTTCAATTAAATTAGTCACATGCAGGTTTCCTCACGATGTTATCCTTCACCGTCAAGCACGAGATGAATTATAAACACAAATTAAGCACATGAAAATTCAGTGGTGCTTGCCCGGGTTTGAACCCACGATCATCGGTTAAGATTCACGCGTTCTAACCACTAGGCCATCTCGGCTTTATTTTCGTTCTTCCTTAAATCATAATTCTTTAATCCGGATGAAGTCAGCCGTTAGTATGAAATAAAAGGCACTATGAAATAAATTAACAACGAAAAAAATGAATTAGTATAAAGTAAGTAATTAATATTTTATAATATGTACTTGTAAACACATCAACACACATACTATAGCAAAAAGGTGACTGTTGAAATCTGATTCTACTATAGAAATAAACTGTTGTGGTCTCTTTAAAACGCGGATGTTTGTATATTGACGTCGTAGGCAGCTTCAAAGCGCTTTGAGTGGCGTCTCTAGCTATTTCGAATCATTGCAGCGTAAGCATCGTGTCTGGCGACTGTACGAAATTTCAAAAAACTTAAAACGAGCGCTGATCTACAGCTTATCGACTATTGTTGTGATTAAGATATCGTTCACTATTGAGATATGAACGCTGATGCTGTGTCTTGCGTTGAAACGTTCATTTTGTTAGACGTTTTTTTGTTAGAGGGGGCAATCGAGCAGAAGGCTTACCCGATGAAAAATGACTACCACAGCTCATGGACATCTGCAACACCCGAGGGCTTGCAGGTGCGTTGCCGGCCTTAAGCGTTCATCGGAAGATTATGCTGTCAGATGTAACAGGTTACGTACAGCATTTAATTGCATATCGCAGCTTTACACTATTTTGGCCTGGCTCTTACTCACCACGCGTCTTTAGTACAACGTGCAATAAGGAACTTTTGTGCATTTACTTGGTGGTAGGGCTTTGTACAAGCCCATTTGGAAAGGTACTACCTACTCATCACATAATATCCTCCAGACCGATTTCGGCCACGGCAGCTAATCTCAAGAGAGATTAGCCAACTGCGCAGGAGATATTATCTCTATTCCCTAACTCTCATAATCCAATGAGACGGCAATCTGACACGATCGGAAAGAGTTCAGGCGCAGGACCAACGGCTTTACGTGCTTTCCTAAGCACGGAAGTGTACACAGTTCCAACTTCCAGACTCCAGGCTACTACTGAGAATTTTCTGAAAGAAAAACCTAATAAGTTTTTATTGGCCCGACCTGGGAATTGAACCCAGCACCTCTGGGTCTGCGGCCTTACGTCAAGCCACTAGACCAACGAGGCAGTCATACTATTCATCACATATTCTACCACTAAATAGCAATAATTAGTACTGTAGTGTTCCGGTTTGAAGGATGAGTGAGTCAGTGTAACTTCATGCACAAGGAATATAACGTCTTAATTTCTAAAGTTGGTGGCGCATTGGCGATTAATATTCAAATGAGTGGTAATTAAAATCAAATTAAAATGAAGAAATATTGTAAAAAGTGTCCTCCAGACCGATTTCGGCCACGGCGGCCAATCTCAAGAGAGATTAGCCAACTACGCAGGAGATATTATAGTGCACAAATGTGTGCGCAAACACAGGTGCACTCTCTATTCCCTAACTCTCATAATCCGATGGGATGGCAATCCGACACGACCGGAAAGAGTTCAGACGCAGGACCAACGGCTTTACGTGCTTTCCGAGGCACGGGAGTGTACACACTTCCAACTTCCTTAAATATTGTACTATATATACACACATATGTATAGATAGATACATATACATGCATCCAGGAAACAATCTGGCAGCCGCTGAAGAGAAATTTGCATTTAAAGTCCACCTGTTTTTGACGTCCGCATATCGGACGCCACTTTTACGAGTGTTTGCACATACGTCCTTATGGTCCTAGCTACCCGTAGAACAAAAATGAGTGGACTTAAAAATGTTGGTAAAAAGATTGAAAAAATATAATCAAGAGTTCCGGAAGATTTCACGGCCGAGGTGTGGCGCTCCTGCAGCGCGTATATTAATGGCGCGTATACGCTTCTCAGCGATAACGAAATATCCGCTTATTTGGCGTTGCGACGTTGCCAACTCGCTTCATTCATTAAAAAAATTCAATTTAAAAATTCTGGAGATCTGACACAACTGGTTACCTCGCCAACGTGACTTCCAGATGTGGAGGATCATACACCTTCCCTGTTAGACCTTCTGCTGACCTTTCATCCGGATGGATACCATGTTTCCGTCGAGCCTCCGCTTGGCTCATTGGATCACAGTCTTGTCCGGAGTACAGTGACGATTACATGTCCTTCACGGCTTCGGTTCGGGGGCTGCCGCCGTGTGTGACACTACAGGTCAGCAGACTGGGATGGCATGCGGTCTTTCTTTGCATCCTAACCATGGGGGCGAATTTGCTTCTCGCCGGATGATTTAGATGTCATTGTTGACTCTTCATTCTGTACTCTGCAATACCCATCGGTGGCAGATCCCAGCCCTGGTTTGGTCATTTCTGCAAGATTGCGTCACGCCGAAAGCGAGAATGTTCTCGCATCTCGTGATGTAAATACCAACGCATTTAAAAAGACATACAACTCTGCCTCTATGTCTTCAAAAGCTTTATTGCCACGGCAAAGACTGAGCACATTGTCAAGATTGGTGAGAGATTGGTACATAATTCATCGGGAACACGCGCATTTTGGTCTCTCGCTAAGGCTGTCTTAAGGAATTTCTGTCACCTCTCGATCTCTACATCCTCTATCGCATATATCACGGGGCAATGTTCTGAGGAATTGTTTGGATTAGTTCCGGCTGCTGAATTTCACCACTGGACATCGCGCAACAACTCGAAATTCCGTCCTGACCACCTTGAGGTCTGGAAATCCACAACAGCATGATTTTTGAGGCATTTCCTACCTCGCACAACCACCCTGTGGAATCAGCTTTCATGTACGACTTTTCCGAATCAATATTCAAGCAACATTCAAGAAAAGAGCATACTCATTCCTTAAAGGCCGGCAACGCACCTGCAAGCTTTCGGGTTTCCCAGATGTCCATGGGCGGTAGTAGTCACTTTCTATCAGGTGAGCCTCCTATTCGTTTTTCCTCTCTTACAAAAAAAGCTACTTTACTTTAACAGATCGCGCGATATAAAGATGGCTATTTTTCTTTCATGTAGTGTGATACTGCGAACGGTCACAATGGACAACAATCATCGAATAGTCATTGATTAATCATCCATTAAATAAAATACATTGTTCAATCAAAAGAGACAAACAAATATTAATAAGCTTAGAATAATTCACATACATTTTTTTTTTATATAATAGGTAAGCGGAGGAGCTTATGGGCCACCTGGTGATAATCGGTCACCAACGCCCATAAACATTGGCATTGTAAAAAATGTTAACCATCGCCTCCATCGCCAATGCGCCACTAACCTTGGGAACTAAGATGTTATGTTCCTTGTGCCTGTAATTATCCTGGCTCACTCACTCTTCAAACTGAAACACTGCTAACACAAGTACTGCCGTTTTTCGGTAGAATATCTGATGAGTGGGTACCTACCCAGACGAGCTTGCACAAAGCCCTACCACAGTAAAAGAACTGTAAATTTGCTTGATATTCTTGAGGTCACTACACACTCTTATAAATGAAATATCAAAAATCACCATCAATCCTACGCCTGCTAAGAAAATACTCAAAGTCAAATGTCATAAGTATCGTTTTTTTTCGTAAACTGTGAATACTAGCGGCTTCGAACAATTTTTTGTAGATTATTGAATGATTTACAATTTTTTTTTAAATTGATATGATAATGTAGTATACAAATCATATATGAAAAATATGTGCTATAAAAATGTATATATTACAAATAAAAAAAAACAAACAGCACTCCGGACTAACTACCGAATACGTTAATTCTGTTTAAGAATCTATCTCTTAAATTTTGACTGGTTGTAGTTAATTATTTAAATTTTATACCAATTTAATGTTGATTTTTTGCTAAAACTAACTGAATTTGATGTTAAGAATGATTAATTTAAAAAACAGAAATATATCCAATAATTAAATTATTAACTCAGTGTTGTAGCAATTAATTTATTTAGAAATATTTATTATTAATTAAAATAAAATCACATAGAAACCCAAAAATAAAATACGAAAAACGTATAATGTTTTTTTGTTTTGAAATTCTTATTTAGGTACATAGTTAAACGCCACAGTTCTATATTAAAAATATTATGTTATGTTATATTAACATAAAACGATTGTTGTGATGACATTATGATTTTTTGTTTAAGTGAAAACCTCTTTAGGCGCGTTGCGCTGTTTTATCGTAGGGGATAAACTCGTGGTTTCGCGTCCCCGACATTCTTATATTGGTAAAAAGAAAGATTCAGTACATAAATTTTATTCCTCTGTGTATTAGTTGGCTTAAAGATCTGAAGTACTACGATTTTTCGAGTGGACCGAGTTCAATTCCGATTTTAAATTATAGCTGCTGTCTTAAGTTGATATTTTTGTTTTGAATATTATAGATTATTACTCTTATTTTTGCTTTTTACCTATTTTCTTTGATTATCTTACAATATCTTACAAATTATCAATATTCAAAAAATTATGGACGCAATTCAAAATACAAGGACGTCTAATAACAATATATTTTTAAATGTTCTTAATCGATATTAATCGATCATCACAATATTATATACGTGTTGTCAGGGGTACGTCAAAGGACATATGGCTTATAGTAATAACAAAGCATAAAAGATACCTAACAAGGTACGAAAATTACTTTAAGTATAAATTATTTAACCATTGTAAGAAAGAGAAGAAACTGTCTTTGTATCTCTTTCTTACATTATAATTTAAGAAAGAAGAAGAGGAAGTGAAAAAGTCGGCGCAGTAGGTAATTTGTAGACAATATACTCAGGAACGCAAAACTTCACCAACATGCTTCGGGGTTCGAAAATGTTCGGCCCCGACTGCAAGAAGAATATCGCGGAATACAAAGTTATAGGAATGAGAAATATATCATCGGGTAGGAAATCGTAAAACTTAGCAATATTCAATTCAAGATCATAATAAAAAATATCAGAACCAGGGGACGTCGTAACGTTGCACAACGTGGCTGACGCCAAAAGTTCCAGGATGTATATATATATATATATATATATATATATATATATATATATATTATTGCATAAGCTGATGTGCCTTTTTGAAAACTAGCGCAAGTTTTTGAGTTGTTGTAACTTTTTGTAAAAATTTAATATAAATACATTTTTTCTTTCCTTTAGCTTCTACAAATGTAATTGACATAACTACTAAGATTTGAACCTGCGAGCTTAGATTGAGATTGAATAGTTCTAATGAAGATATCTCAACTCTTACAAACGAATAGATAAATTTGAATAAAGCATTCGTTATCCTTTTTGAACTCACGCGCGAGAAAGGGATGGCAAGACTTCCAATTCTGACAGATTTATTTAACAGAGCTTGTACACAACTACCTGAAGGTGTTGGTGAATGGGCACTGATATTTCAGAATTCAGATCACGATTACTATGTGATACACCTATGAAGTGAATTTCTTTAAAGTTCACTAGCTTCGCCCACGTGTAGGGGAGAGGAACTGAGGTATCTAATGACCCTTTTCATACCCATGACACGTGTATGCAATATTTCATGATGATCAGTTGAACAGTTATGACAGCGTAACAAACAAACAAACTCGCATTCGTAATGTTAGTTAGGATTTATATCTGTATCCTAACGACAAAAAGCTGACATGTATCCTTGACCCGAGTCGAGATTTTATACAAAATAATGGTCTCCATTTTTACCGCAACCCGCTCATTAGGGAAAAAATATTTTTTATCTGTGAAGAAAAACTTTGACGTTCGGTTTGACAGTTTGTTTATTCTACAAGAAAGCTTCAGCTTAGTTGATGGCGGTTGTTTTTATTTATTATCTTTTTGTCACTAATATTCAGACAGATTGGCAAATGGGTCACCAGTGCCCAAAGACATTGGCACTGTAAGAAATATTAAGTATCCCATACATCACCATTGCACCACCAACCACCAACGGCCAGGCAAACGCGACCAAAGCGCCATAGATACACAGTGAAATTCCCCACCTACGTACGAAGTGCTTTGAATCCACATTCATCATTCGCACTGCGAAACTATGGAATGCTTTGCTTGTCCGTATTTCCTGATAGGTACAATGTTGGTGTCTTCAAATCCAGAGTAAACAGGTTTTTTATAGGCAAGCGTGCTACATCTTAGACCGTGTCGATGCTTAACATCAGGCAAGTCAACGGTCAAACTCTGGCCTATTAATAGTAAAAAAAAACCAACCTTGGGAACTAAGATGTTATGTATTATTTTGATTTGAAGGAATTGTGATGTATATGCTATTAGTACCAGGAACAAGTATAAGCAGACAGAATATTACTTGACTACACAGGGTTAAAAATCTTTCCAAACCGAACCGAATAGGGAGTTGCGCCTATGCACCTGCAACAGCACCCAGTAGCTTAGACTAGTCGTAGACGCAGACTGGCCCCACGTGTCTTTGGTTCTCCTATTTATGAATCTATAGGTTACCAGTTGCTGGAGGTACGAGGGAGTGTCGTGCACACTTATATACATATACGATGATAGAATTCACAAAGAACACAGATTACAGTTTTTTATGAGAGCGCGAAAAATATCGACAGGCCAGTTTGGATATCGATGAGAAAAGAATAGTCCAACGCATGTGGCGCTGTAGTCGCACGTCTAATCAATAGGAACGTTTCTGTTAGGTTTCCTCTATTATGAATGAAGAAAGTACTCAGACTCATTCCCAAAAAAAGTAATAAAATACTAGATAAATCTTGTATCTAAGGATTGTGTTGTCTTATAAATGGAAATAAAAATTAATAATTTAATTTATAGTATAAATTATATATTATAAATAATAAATATGTTTGACTTTTACTATGTACCTTATGTCTGTAGTAAGCTCACTCACCCTTCAAACCAAAACACCACAATAGTAAGTACTGGCTGGCTGGTCACCCAGCAAGCACAAAGCCCTACGACCAAGTATTAGTAACTCAGTTGATTTTGTTGTAACATGTTGATTTTGTTGTAGCGATCACACCTCACGTGTGATTGCCGTGAGGTAACGAGTCATGTGATCGAAATCGTTTGAAGGGACAACTGTCACATTTTAATTTTTTGAGAGCGGTGAGTCGGAAGCTCAATTCATTTCAGAGAACGATACAGTTCGGACCTTCCAAATGGGACCGCTGGTTCACTCAACTCTGATAGTTATAGTATACTTACTTTGTAATTTCTGATTACCTACATAAAATACAAGAATTATCATACTATATCTTTGTGGTTAATTGCCTGAGACCTACGCCATGAACCCTGTACCAGAAGCTCCTACCGATGACGGGCGTGCCGCTGATCTATCGCAGTCTCCGTCATATGTATTTATTTTTACTTGTAATCAAAAGCGTTACAGAAATGGCTGTACAGTCATTACTCGTTACTAAAGTAAGGCCACATAGGATAACAATTTTATAATAAGAAGCTCGAGATATAATTAATTATTAATCTACTACATTATTTAGAATTTTCATGAGTATGGAAGTAATTAGTGCACCTGTGTTTACGCACACACTTATGCACATTAAAATGTCCCGCGGTATCTAATGATTAAATGTGTAATTAAAAAACGATTCGCAGTTACATCACTACATATTATATATATAGAACATAGTCTGCGTCCGTCTGCCTGGACGCGATAAACTCAAATATTACTAAGCTGATTTTCATACGGTTTCAACCAGTGGACGAAGTGATTCATTAGAAAGGTTTAGGTGTGTAATTTATTATAGTTTTGTGAAAATTGGCTGAAATGTGACGATAATTTTTGAAGACGTATTTAAATATCATGATAACTGGGAGCTACTGACGTGTGCCGCGTACACCATTAAAGCTATGTTTAACGACATAATATTGTAACTCTTGTTTATTTACTTGGTGGTATGTAGAACCTTATTCACCCGTGCGAAGCCAGGACGGGTAGCTTGTAACTTGTATTGATTTTTATATACGCTTTACTAACAAACTCTAGATTTTCTTGTTTACTCGTAAGCCTGTAGGTGCGTATGCGTATGTGTGGGTGTAGCTTGGTGTTGTGTAACTTCAATCTAAATCCTCTCATTCCTCGCGTACGTGTGGGTGTGTCGTGTGTTCAATGTTTTTTTCAGTTCAACGTACAAACGGCATTGACTCGAAATAAGCCCAACCGACGCAAACTTTACTTGTATAATAAACAAGTAATTTAATTTTCGTTACGTTTCATTGCGCGGGATTTTTTATATAAAAAAACCTAAATAGGCTCTAAGGTGTTGAATTGTGAATAGTTGCATATATTTTTGCGTGCTGTGTTTGCATCTAGTAGGATAGAATAAATATTGTATACTAAATATACATAATTATTATGTACGTGTGTACGTATGTGTGTAGTAACATACCTATGTTACTGAACTCCTCCTAAACGGCTGGACATATTCAGGTGAAATGTTTTGTTTGTGTTGAAGTGGTTAAAGTTTAGTTTGAACCCGATAGTAGCATTGTGATCGGTTTCCAGATTTTTTTTTTCTGACGAGCAACTAACTACAAACAAATAAAAAATGTCTTCATAATATTCCGACTGAATCAAATTCAACATATCTTATTCTCAAAAATTTATATCTGTTGAATATTATTATCAATATACGAGGTTTCTAAAGTCCTCAATATTTAAATATATTCATAAGTATTTATTACGTACATTGATGTTCAGGCAATTGTTATTTAAATGCCGACCGAAAGGTTCCTTGAATTATTCATTGGTCAAAATATAAAGTTTAATTTACCAATTGGAATATGTTAATGGAATACATTAATTAATTCTAAGCAATAAGTTTGTCGTCTCGTTAATTTTTACGAAATTTAAGGGCTAATACATATTTTTAATTCTATCTGCTTAGATCCTTATCGAAGATCCTGAGTTTAAATTCGCGAATTTACTACTGAAATTTCTCGTATTAAATAGGTTCGTACAATTTGTTCCGCGATAAACGTAAGCATCATGAAAACTGTGTGTGTTATACATATCGCTAATGGGCCTCCAAACTTGGGAATAAAGATGTATCTTGTACCTGCAGTTACACTGGTGGGGTGAGTGAGCACTCACCCTTCAAACCGGAACGCAAAAATACTAATAATAATAAATCACATTTCACATTTTTTTCCTACTATATACTATTTATATACATAAATATATGTTACATTTATTTATTAAAATAAATAAGGTTAAGCACGTACGTTTCACGTGGCTCGTTTTCGAAGTATTAACATAGTTTAACGCACTGAAACTCAAGGGTTGAAATCACCCCCGACCGGCGACCGTTTAAACTTTAAAACGTTTAGGCCATCGTATAGCTTTAACGGAAAACTTATAAAGCTTGGTATCCACATAATGCAGTACACAATTTTTTAGGTACTTCTTAAGAGTATGTATAAGTAAAGTAACAGAATGTCCCACTGCTGGGCTAAAGCCTCTTCTCCCTGTAAGAAGAAGTTTGGAGCTTAACTTTTTCCACCACGTTGCTCCAATGCGGCTTCTATGGGTATTAGGATACACATGGAAGAATTTCAGTAAATGTTTCCTTCACCGCGGAGCACGAGATAAATTAAAAAAGCAAATTAAGCACATGAAAATTCACTGCTGCTTGCCGGGTTTGAACCCGCCATCATTGTTTAAGATTCACGAGGGACTAACATGTTTGTTAAATGTAAAATGACGATAAAATATACTTAAAAGAGCTTACTTGAATTAATAATATTTTTATTTGATTTGAATTCTTCATAATGGTCTCAATAATATATCGGGCGACATATCATATCATATCATATTGACAAATTCAGTGGACGTTTTACCAAAAACGTCTTATGCAAATCTTGGGGACAGTTGACTCGCTTTAATGAAAGCCTAACGGCTCTCATGACCTACATTTGGCATTCCTCCTACATCTACTCATCATAATAATATACGACATTGTTTCTTGCGGTTCCGTCTGAGAATAATTAATTCGGAGCAAGAACAGCATGGCGTTTTTTTTATTATAAATTTAATAAACGTTGGCTAGGCAAATCAATAACCTGCAGTTCTAATCTGTAAAAAATCACTTCCTTACTCACCAGCTAAATGCTTACAACCGACTTTTGGTATATGTATGGTATATTGATGGGAGTGTTTTTGAAATGCTATAATTATTATAGTTAATATCGTATGTAACTTTCTGAAATTTCACGACCGTTTTCTGCGTGCTTGTCCTTAAAGAATAACCCTAATAATGGTAAGTGACCACCACTGCCCATACACATTACTGCTGTAAAAATATTAAACATTACATCGCCATTGTACTCCTAACATCATCATCCTTTTGTCGTCCACTGCTGGACATCGGCCTCTCCAATGGCACGCCACTGGGCTCGATCTTCAGCTCTTAATCTCCAACCGCTGCTAGCCACCTTACGTATATCGTCACTATTACGGGCAAAACCTTCTATGGTACCACTAACATCGGAAACTAATATTATTCCCTGGTGCCTGTAATTATTCTGGCTAATTCACATACATACAAACGGCAACACAACAATACAAAGTATTGCCGTTACGCAGTAGAATGTATTAATATAGCGATATATATGATAAAGTTGCAGTTCCTTAAGCTATAGCTTAGCACAGGCTTTATTTATTTATTTATTTATTTTATTTTGACACTTTATTGCACCCAAACTTAAAACTAAAAATTACAATTTTTAGTTTGCATGAGGTGCAACAGGCGGCCTTATCGCTAAGCAGCGATCTCTTCCAGGCAACCTTTGGGCAGAGGATCATAATATTTATAAATGGGAAGGGTACAAGCCAGTTTACCTATATACTACATACACTACTACATACATAATACATACATACATATATATACTACACTACTATTATATATAATATAAATATATATATATATATACTATAATAAATACATAATATATATATAATAAAAATAGGAGATATAACAAAACAAAAAATTAACAACGACAACGACTGCTTAGTATTAATAATGCGACAAGTAAAAGTCCTTAACCATACTTTTAAAAACGGCCAATGACTGTGCGCGCCTTGTATCTAAGGATAATGAGTTCCAAAGTTGAGAAGCTTCAACTGTGAAGGACTTAGAATAGTAGGAAGAAGAGTGAGAAGGAATGGAGAGAATTAAATTTTCATTCGAGCAAAGAGCGCGCTTATGAGTCTCCCTTAGGAGAGTGAAACGCTCTTTAAGATAGAAGGGTGTCGCTGGATTAAAAAGAATAGAATAGAGAAGAGATAAGACAGGCTTTATGCTTGAACCAAAACAAATAATGCTAAGCAATGATTTATACAGAGCATATTTCGGTAGACTCCACGTTTTAAAACATGAACAAGCTATTGGATTACACATCGAAATATAAATTAAGTTTTCCAGACTGGTGGTAGAGCTTTGTGCAAGCTCGTCTGGGTAGGTACCACCCACTCATCAGATATTCTACCGCAAAACAGCAGTACTTGATATTGTTGTGTTCCGGTTTGAAGGGTGAGTGAGCCAGTGTAATTACAGGCACAAGGGACATAAAATCTTAGTTCCCAAGGTTGGTGGCGCATTGGCTATAAGCGATGGTTGACATTTCTTACAATGCCAATGTCTAAGGGCGTTTGGTGACCACTTACCATCAGGTGGCCCATATGCTCGTCCACCTTCCTATTCTATAAAAAAAAAAAAAACAAAATTATAAAATAAAACGACATATTATTTGTATATCATTTATTTATTTACTTCCAGTTTCTGAAACACTTATACAAGTCGGATTAGCGATTTAATCTTAATGGTCATTGGTTAATAGCTTCCGACGACACAATCGGCGACCAATCATCGTTCAGTATTTAGTCAAATTATCTATTCAGAAAAGTGTTTCAGTTAATGGCGTTTATTCATTCATGTACAAAATATAAATACGATTTCTACAAAAATATTCACAATTCTCATTCGTTTTCTAATACTGCGTACTATCACATAAGTACATTGCTTAAATTATTATTATCACACGCTCAGACTATATAAAGATAAATTATAAATATAAAGATACCGTCAGAAACCTTTCAACAGAGTCATTAACACAAAAATACTGAAATACATCAAAATAACTCATAGATAGCGGTGTGTGAAATCAAAACAAGGATGAATCAAAATACACTTTAAACTTATTTCGCGAATATCAAGACGGCTTGTCTACATGTAGTATTCTAACCGAAAATTAAATATTTTAATCTGTTATAAAGTGTTAGATAAAGAAAGTGCTATAATTAAATATTTAGGTGTCGAAACCCGAGAAATTTATTATATTGAAGTACAGTACGTTGTAATATGTAAGTCATTATATCTGTTTCTTGAATGTGAACCCTATAGCGAAGTATTTTGATATCAAAGTGCAATGATCGAACAAATCTATTAGTATACCTGTATCAGATATTACCTAGTTATCAGAATTTCAATTTAATTTATCCTTTTTAACAAATTATACATAAATGTATTTTCTTTACAAATGTACCTCTTACTATTGTTTGCATTTAATCGTATTCAAAATTTTTAAATGCTCAGATAATTTTAGTATTTTAACCCAATTATGTGATACTTATATAATAATTTAATTCGTAATACCTTCTTCTATTTATTATAATATTTTAATTTTTAAAATTATTATTTTTGTTAACTTGAAATGTTGATATATTTTGAAACACCTAATTAAGGAGACACTTGATTTATATAACGTTATGTGTTTATTAATGTACTTCTTGTTGGTGTTGATATCATAATAAATAAATAAATTGTTCGCATACCACTTTTAAAATAAAAAAAAGCTTCGTAGTTATTATTATTATTGACATAAATTGCGTCGAAGTTCTACTATTGTTGGCTAAACGATCACTTCGGAATATAGATGAATTTATAGCCAAAAATCCTTGCGTAACAATATAATTAATGATTTTGATTAATATTGTATTTTGCAATTAAAATAATAATAATAATATCCTGGGACATTATTCACATACAGCCATCTGATCCCAAATTAAGCAGGGCTTGTACTATGGAGACCAGACAACTGATATACTACATATACTCCTTTTCTTTTGTAAATACATACTTATATAGATAATTAAATTCAGAATCAAGACAAACAAACATGTTCATGCACACAAATGTCTGTCCTGGGTAGAAATCGAGCCCACAACCTTCGGCGTGAAAGTCAAGTATCTACCAACCACGCTAACCGGCCCGTCAAATATTATATCTTGGACGAGATATTTGTATATCTATTTGAGATTAAATTTCGACACCGTCTGAACGATACCAGTCATAACTCAAGTATTGTATAAAGTATATATTGTTGTCAATAACTTAATATATATGTATAATAATATTTTCTTAATATAAAACTTAGCATAATTAAGATAACGATCAAATATATATTTATAAAAATAAAGTATTCTATAGGCACATTCGTCACGTTCACATTTCAAACAATAACAACTCATCGTTGTAGGCGATTAAATTCGATTTTGGCCACGGCGGCCACTCTCTAGAGAGATTAGCCAACTACGCAGGTGATATTATAGTGCACAAGTGTGTGCGCAAACACAAATTCACTCTGTCTTCCCTCACGCTCATAATACGATAGGACGGCAATCCGACACGACTGGAAAGAGTTCAGGCGCAGCACGGGAGTGTACACACTTCCAACATCTAGACTCCGGGCTGCTACTGAGAATTTTCTGATAGAAAAAGCTAATAACTTTTTATTGGCCCGACCTGGGAATTGAACCCAGGACCTCGGGGTCTGCGGCCTTATATCAAGCCACTAGACCAATGAGGCCGTCGATAACCATAATCTATATACATATTATATATACATAAAGCTATACATAAAGCTATTCTACTATCACAACAATTTGAAATCAGTGGCATAAGGTGATTAAACTACTAAAGCAATAAGCCCCTGATTTAGAGGCCCTATATTTACAAATTAAAAGGCCTCTTTTTTATTTTGTCTACTTAAATGTCTACATAAATACTTCATGTTATTACATCATTAAACTTTTTTTATCGACTAAACAAATTGCTATACAACTTACACGGCACGTATATCGTTCCAAAATTAAATTAATTATTTCTTATGATTATTTTTCTTTTCAACCAAATTAATAGTTACAATATTTTAATTTTATACGAACTAAGGACTAGTTCGTTTGTATATTTAGTTTCTATATAGCCATAACTAATTAAAGATATTACTTTCAAAAAAGACTTTTACGACGATAAGGTTTTTTCTAAGGCATTTGCAGTTATGTATCTCAAGCTCATGAGGTAATTTTTCACTCATAGAAACCATTGTCTCTTATTATTACATTCAAATGCAATCAAAGTCTTGTCCTGACAGGGAAAGTACTTTTTTCATACGACTCAAACAGTCTACTCCCATTAGTTAAAAGTACAGCCGGCTGTTTATCTTCGACCACCGTTTCATCAGTTTTGTCAGAAGATTCCTTTTCCTCTGACACCTTATCTTGTACCTGCGTTGTAAATACTCGCTTACGACCAGGCATCTTTCGACCGATTTTCGCCACTAATGGATGCAAAAGTGCCTCGTCAAATGCGTCTTTATCCGTACCAGTTATAAGGCCGATGGTTACTCCAACTACCACGCATGTCACTGTTCCAATCACTGCGTACCACATGTATGATACAGAATACATCTTCATTAATGCGGTGAATCTGTAAGTAGTAATATATCAATAAATGAATAGAATTTTCAGAATGTCGTAAATTTTCTCGTGAAACTTATTTGAATTTTATGTATGGTGATTAATTGGATCGAAAATCATTTTCGTTAACGCGCTTATTTTTGTGCACGTTCATGCGTTTATGGTTTTTTAGTATAATTTTTAGTAACTTACACAATAGATTCTTGCGGTTTATAAGATATGTGTGTGCTGTCTAACACTTGTAGAACTGGAGCGAGCTGAGCTAACGTTTGATTGACAGCTACTGGGAGAGCCTTCGGACTTAAGATGCTTAGAGTTGCATTGGGACAGTTCTGTAAAACAAAATTTCAAGAATCAGTACAGGAGAGCAAATCTCTTTTACACTATTTTCTAGTTTGCCATCATTTAAAAAAAAATATCGTCGAATTCCCGAGGGTGCTGCTGTGGAATATCGTTAGATTCGTAAAGACAATTAATCTAATCCAAAGCATAAACAATGAATGGCGATCAAATTTAAAATTAAAAACCTACAAATGAGACAACGTTATTGATACATAAAAGATTATTGATTAACAACAAACAAGCTTACCGCAATAGATAAAGGCAGCATGGCCACACTATCGTTAACATACAGCAGTCGGCCCGTCGCCATCCACGCCGTGATGAAGTGTGACGTCAGCATCCCGCACAGCGCTCCCTTGCCGTTGGCCATCGGGAATATGGCGGCTAGCAGGAACACTCCCAGTAAAGCGCCAGAAGTGGCGGAAGTCACTAGCAGTGAACCTTCTATGACTCCTCCCACCATCCCCACACAGAGGGAGAGGCACATTATTGCTATCGCTGTTAAAATTATCCAACTTCAGTCATATAGTTATACAGTTTCAGTTATAATGAATTTCAAAATTAAAAAAACTAGAAATCCCTTCTTTTGAGGAGTTTTACACTTACAATAAATAATTCCAATAATTTTAATGATGGTTAACTGTTGCTTATCGTTGATTCCTTTAAACGCAGGCGCCTGTGACACGAAGTCTTCCCAAGTGACGGTAGATAAAGAATTTACATTTGATACCAGGAAACTGAAAACAGTTGATAAATTTAGAAAAAAAAATAATAAAAATTAAAAAGAGGCTCGGAAAAAATGAAGTGCTTTAATTTCATTCTTAATTTTCAAAATAGCAAGAACAAATTCTCGATACTGACCCTAGAACACGATCGTGAAATATCCGAAAGTCATACGCAATATTAATTGATAATTATAACATTAAAATAAAACATAATGCTCCTAATGATTTTCGGTAATTTATCAAAAATAAAAAATTTACTTAATTCACTAATCGACTCCTAATACTTTAGTTAATTCGCCGGTAGGCTTAGTAGGCTTGAGCCTCGGTCGGCAAGTGTAAGAAACTCCTTTTGAAATTACGTTCGTAACGAGCAGCACGAACATTTTAAAAGATCTATAAGATTGATTTCTGGTCTCTACACTTTCTGCATGCTAAAGAGATCTCACCGATTTCTCTTACTTCCCTTTCATTATATATTCGAGATAAGTAATTTTTTTTTGCAATTTCAGCTAAATGGTTGAAGAAAAACAATAAACAAGGCGTTGAAATACTGACAATTATCTGGGTAAGAAGTTAAAATGCAATAGCTTTTATTTGGAAAATATATAAGCCCCCAGTAGGCGTCTTTTATTTCTGATTGTTTTATTCGTATTGAAAATACGAATAAAAATATTGCACTGAGACATATAGATATTATTATCAACTCACCTTAAAGCTCCATTGAATATACTGCCTAAGAACAATCCAAGCATTCCAGGCAGAAATGAGAACTGATCTTGAACGTAAAATGGCAACACTTCATCCGGAGCAACAATCGATCCAGACATCAAAGGGTCACAATATTTGTACACAGCATAAAGAGCCATTCCAACAACCCAGGATAAGCTGAATAAGATAAAGACAGCTGGGACGTTGGCTAGCAAGGTCCTCTTCACCCTGGCTTCGCTGGACATGGAACAGTAGCGCTGGACGAAAGTCTGCTGGCAGCCATAAATTGATACTGACATGAACAGCTGGCCGACTAACGCTGACATCGTATCCACTCTAACTGTTGGGTCCCATGTAAAGCTGGAAAGATGAGCACTTTTATATTACCATACCGTACCGTACCGTAACAGCCTGTGAATGTCCCACTGCTGGGCTAAAGGCCTCCTCTCCTCTTTTTTAGGAGAAGGTTTGGAGCTTATTCCACCACGCTGCTCCAATGCGGGTTGGTGGAATACACATGTGGCAGAATTTCAGTGAAATTAGATACATGCAGGTTTCCTCACGATGTTTTCCTTCACCGTAAAGCACGAGATGAATTATAATCACAAATTAAGCACATGAAAATTCAGTGGTGCTTGCCCGGGTTTGAACCCACGATCATCGGTTAAGATTCACGCGTTCTTACCACTGGGCCATCCATATTAATAGATATATCCATATTAATAATATTACCATATTAATAGATAATTTGATATTTCTACTCTAGACTCCTTCTGACATTAAATAATTCTGATTTGGCCTAATGATCTTAACTAAAGCTATAATTTCTTTTTCCGTCACATTACTCTTTTATGTTTTTAACATTTGATTGTAAGATTACAATCAAATATTATTATGATATTTTCCCTCACTAGACATCTGTCTAGAAAATATCGTCAGACAACTTGCATGTGAAATGAAATACCATCACACGTATATATACCCAACATCCAAACAAAATATACGTCATTTAAGTTTTTTTCTTCTTATTTTTTAAGTCGAATTTTTACCAAATATTATTATATCTCAAATCGTGGGAATGTGAATTCATACAAGAATAAACGCCAAATAACACAGTATACAGTTACTTTTTTCCACAAATTAAATGCTTAATCTTCTCTAGAAGACTTTTCCCAGCAGTGGGATAATCACGTGCCGTTACTGTATTCTCTACTCATGTAAATTTTATTCAAGAGCGTGCCTAACGAAACGGAATATTATTTTCAACGTAATAGAGATTCCTGAACAAGTACTACATATGCAAATAACATCTAATACAATGTAAGTCTCTCATTATAATATTGTTTTAATTGTAAGTATATACTACGCTTGCAAATATAGCCCATAAACAATTACAGTGTTTTCTTAAATACTTCATAAAACAACAAAACATTATCAATACTATAAACGACTGCCTGATTTGTTTGACAAATTAAATCAAACCTACATATACTTTATTCAAGTTGGCTTGCGAGCACTTTGGAGTCATTTAACAATATTAAACAGCTGTCACCGTTTCGGAATGTATATTCTACCGAGAAGAACCAGCAAGAAAATCCGTAGTTACTCTTTTATTATATACTTTGATTATTTTTCCTGCATGGAAATCAACGACTACTTACTCTATACTGACACAAATTCGTTATAAGGCTTTAGATATCTAATAGCATTGGTTTTTAAAAACATAATTCTTACATTCAGAAAACTTTTTTATTTAAACTTACTTAAAAAACTTCAATCGGTTTCCTTCAACATTATCGCTGAAGACCTGTTGTGGTCCACCGGCTGTCACCGTTGCCTGGATTATGAACGCAGCGCTCACCATCACCATGGCAAGGGTTTGGATCACGTCAGCTCTAGAAGGAAAAAATTAATAATAAATATTATTAAATATACAAGGAAAAATTGCAAGCAGTGTCCAGTAAAATCAGTTATTGTTTTGTCAATGCACTACTCTGTTAACTATCGTAGAATAATCTGTTTATCGATTTACTTAGGACCTTTTTTTATTTTAGGAAACAGTTCCGTCATCATCATCATTATCAACCCTTCGTCGTCCACTGTTGGACATAAGTCTCTCCAATGGCACGTTACTGTGCTCGATCTTCAGTGCTCAGTCTCCATTCGCTACCAGCCACTTTGCTCCGTCACTCGATGGAATGTTATCTTTACCAATGGACACGGGCATTTTAAGAAGTAAAAAAGCCACTCCTTACACTGCTATTGCGCGGCTAAATATGTAATCTAATATGTTATCTATAATTACTCTCTGAACTAACCTGATAGCAGCTGCTAAACCGCCAAGTAGGTTGAAAACAATCGCTACAACTGTTAGCGCAGCGGCTGATGCCCAATGCGGCAGAGCCAGTACAGCATGCAGGGCCACAGTGGGAGTATACACCGTCACTGCCAAATTCAGGGTCTGGCGGAGAAGAAAAGTGGCCGCCGCCATTCGTCGCACCCAAATCGAACCGAATCTCATCTAGAAAAATGATAAGCATATTTTGTTTAACAATTAATTAAAAAAAAAAAACATAAATAAATTGAAATAAGCAAATTGACCATCTTATCTCTATGTAGCGATTACTTTAATTCTGTGGCCAGGAATTTTTAATTACAAATTCGTAATTACAGTTTCATACGTGTCAATTTCAATCGATAACGCGAGAAACTATTAAACTTATCAAAGTTAATAGCTTTAATCATAGACGAAATTATTTTGTGATTTAAATTAAATAAATTTTATTAAATAAATTACCTGTATCCATATAATTCCAATAATCAAAATCAGAATATTTTTTATTCAATTAATAGACTTTTACAAGTACTTATGAATTGACTGGCGCTACCACAGCTAATGAACGCTATGCTTAATTGGTAGACAAACGGATTAGCATTTACTGATGGTAGGACTTTGTGCTAGCTCGTCTAGGTAGGTACCACCCACTCATCAGATATTTTACCACTAAACATCAGTACTTGGTATTGTTGTGTTCCGCTTTGAAGGGTGAGTGAGCCAGTGTAATTGCAGGCACAAGATATACAACATCTTAATTCCCAAGGTTGGTGGTGCATTGGCGATGTAAGCAATAGTTAAAATTTCTTACAATGCCAATGCCTACGGGCGTTGGTGACGTACCATCAGGTAATCCTTATGTTCGTCCGCCAACCTATACTATATAAAAAAAGCAATAAACATAATACAGTACTTGCGGTTTTGAGTATATTATTTATCACGGAGACTATTTTAGGCCAAGTAGTGTCGGATACTTCAATTTTTTTTAAAATATGTCCAAATGGGGATTAAAATCTCAGTTCAGTTTGAAATCTTAATTAAACCTCAATGTTATTAACAAAAACAAAGATAAAAATAATATAATTTGAATGTGATAAGCTCACCTGAAGATACTCATATACTGAGTTCGTGCTAAGCCGATAATATACTGGTATAAAGATCCAGCAGACGAATGGGAACGCCAGCATCATGCCATACAACGTCTCCCACATTGCTGATCCAAAATACACCATTTCAGACGGGAATCCTGGAAAGAAATAAAAATGACTGTTTTGAAAATACATAACAAAAATTACTTAAACAAGAGATGACAATATAAGTTTTACCAAAACAAAAGAATATCGTAAACAAAGAACCCGACGAGCTAGCTTTCTTGTCTTACCGAAAATTACGACGTCACATAATACAAAAACCCTTACATATGAAGGGTGCTCCTTTACAATAAAATTCCTGCATTCATAAAAAATGTACACTCATTTATTGTATTTAAGACCAAACCGGCTGAACATATAATAGAATTCACTTAAAAAAAAAAGCCAAAGCGTTAAATGGGTAACTACTAATTACGAATATGAATGTTATATTACTATATATGTGTATTCTCATGTCTTTTTTTTGAGAATAAAATATCTAATAATTGATAACATTGAAAGGAGCAATAACACAAATATGATCTATCGCAATAATTTGAATATCTAAATTTTTGGTACACTGTCTTCTCCATCTTTTACCGAAATAGCAGTAGCCTTTAAACAGTAATCCTTGCCTTTTAAATCGTATTTACATTTATTTAAAAATCTTAAGAATAGTAATTAACACAATGCGAGTAGTATTTTTTATAGTTTTTGAGTACATTGAAAATTCCTTGAAATCAGGAAATATGTTATGCATTCTGCGAATTCTTCGCTCGGATAAAATAAACTATTTTTTCACGTTTTTTGTTCATTTGTTTGTATCTTAATTAGCTAATATTTTGTTCCATCAACTTATCAGACTATAAATGTTGTATGTATTAAATTATGACATTAACATTTAATTGGTTAAATGTTATTATCACCTTAATATGTATATTATGTATTGACTTTTCGACACAGTCATTTAGTACTATTGCTCATTTTTTATCGCCCACGCTGAGTTTTTGATAAAATTATACAATGTACAAACACACGGCTTCTACTGCTCAATTATATGTTTATACACAAATTATTACTTAATAATATATTTGGAGTCTATTTGGTGAAATATAATGATGATAATACGATTTGACCTCGAGAAGAATTTTGGCTATTTCGGCTATCCTCAAAAGAAACTAGCTGTCTAGTTTCAGTGAAATTGTGCCACATGTATATTCCACCAACCCACATTGGAGCAGAGTGGAGGAAAAGATCCAAACCTGCTCCTCAATAGAAAGAAGAGAAAGACCTTAGCCCAGCAGAGGCTTTTACCGTTTTTTGTAATTGTAAAAAAATAACGATAAAAAATATCAAGACAAAGTATTGGTACATGTAGCAGTAATGAAACTGATAAATATCAAAGAAGCCTACAATGAAACATCATTAAGTTTAATTTAAAAAAAAAATTAAAATGATTCTCGAAGTAAATATTTACAAGATGAATAATTACTTTGTAAACCTTGGACCTCGGAGTGCAGTTTAGTGGTGAGTTATACGAATTTCATTTAATTACTATTATACATAAACGTTACAAAACCCTTGAATTTATATATCTTATGTATCACTTGAGTTCTTCAACACCTATCGCGCTGTTAAGTACAACTATTCAAATTCCGTTCCCCAAATGTAATCATTCATCATCAGATGTCATATTGCTCTAATCCTAAAATAAATTGTAATAAATTTTATTTTAGTTCTAATAAATATCACTAAGGCTGAAAGCCTTAGCAAAATTAAATAAGTTATATGCAAAAAACGAAAAATTATAATTAAAAAAAACACTCGCTGTGTTGTAATTCATAAATAGAATAACAATTAAGCAGCGTCATCATCTTCGTTAAATATCATAATTAATTCAAACAGTACAAACAGGATCGCATTGATTGGGTTTCGTTTCGTCATGTTTGAACACGTGCGACGTATGAAATAAAACACACTTGATTATAAAAATAAGAAATACAACACCGGCTTGTTACTTTGTAACACGATATTGAGACATCTATTTCTATGCACGTGAATAAAAATTCTGAAACCGCAGCAAGTTCATGTAGAGATAAATGTTTCGTCATCATTGTTGTTGTATTTAATATAACATTTCCAATTCCAGGTACTCATAACGAAGTGTTGACAATATACTCGTACTTTTTGGTCATTAGCAACATTGTGTTCGTAATGGTATTATAAAAGCGCTGAAGCGGCTAGAATACATCATTTCGCGTCAGCTCCGCAAGTATCACTAAGTTTTCAAGTAAAAGTCAACAACCTGGACTATAGCATACTTTAATTTTTTGTGGATCCTTTCTGGATCTTATACTACCAATCTGCTCTGAGGGTTGGTGGATACACGTAGAAGATTTTTATCCGACTAACAGAATTCCTTACGATGTTATTATTCACCGTCTAGTACAAATGAGTTACACAAAAATTAAGTACATGAATTCAAAATTTTGAACATTGTTTCCATGTACTTAATTTGTCCATAGCTCAGCGGAAAATATTTTTTTTTTTTTTTTTTTATATCGCCGGGAGGGCAAATGACTCTACTCCACCTGATGGTAAGTGGTAGTAGAGTCCAAACGCGACGACGGCCAGTACAGACGGGAAAAACGTTCTGCACTAGCCGCCTTCGCCTTGCCGGCCCGCAAGATGCCTCTTCACGCCTCGTTTGAAGGAACCCGGGTTGTAAGAGGAGGGGAATACGTGAGCTGGTAAGGAATTCCATTTTTTGGAAGTGCGACAAAGAAAGGAGTTGCCAAATTTCTTTGTTCGCGATGGAATTGAAATGAGCTGACCTTCACCACACATTCGCCCTAAATAGGAGAGTTCTATAACCAAAAAAGTTCTATAAAAAAAAGCCGAGATGGCCCAGTGGTAAGAACGCGTGAATCTTAACCGATGATCGTGGGTTCAAACCCGGGCAAGCACCACTGAATTTTCATGTGCTTAATTTGTGATTATAATTCATCTCGTGCTTTACGGTGAAGGAAAACATCGTGAGGAAACCTGCATGTGTCTAATTTCACTGAAATTCTGCCACATGTGAATTCTACCAACCCGCATTGGAGCAGCGTGGTGGAATAAGCTCCAAACCTTCTCCTCAAAAAAAGAGGAGAGGAGGCCTTTAGCCCAGCAGTGGGACATTCACAGGCTGTTACGGTTACGGTATAACCAAAAACGGGTTATATACTGACTGATATGACTATACTGACATACTGACTTTTTATTTTACAGTTAATTAGATAGAGAAAAGTAGTAGTGAAATTTACTGGAACTAGTTAAGATATTAATAAAAATCTCAATAATTATGGTAACGTTGCCCTTAAGCATATTTCCTCTATTAAATTATAAAGGTATATAGAAACGAATATTGATTGATGTTTTTGACAAAAATTTTAAAATTATGATCTCACAGGGCATTAGTGTAATCCTTATGTAAGCGTGAAATTAGTATATAATTATATACATAGAGCGTTTGATATTATCGCGTCGTGATCTATACGTAGCTTCTATTGGATTTCACAAGAATGGCATCAGTTTGTATTTAGAAATCATAATAAGGTTTCAATAGCTATGCTAGTCATTTGATCATGACCTACGTTAAGCCAAGAATCTATGGCTAAGTGGATATAACAAGCGAGTTGTAACCAAAGATCGAAGGTTCCTTTCCGGACAAGCACTGAGTATTCTTGAGTTTGTAATTAATCTCATGCATGCCCTCATAACCGGTGTATATAGCACGTGATACCTGAAAGTCACGTGTCTAAATAGCAAAAACTATGATGAAATTTTCAAGCAATCGTTTCATCATTTACTATTATTTACTTTATTAGTAATTATGCAGCAAAATAACCGGTAAATATATAAACGCTTATTAATTATATTATTTGAAAATGAATCATAAAAAGAAAACATTCATCATCACATTTTGTTTGTTTATTCGTGCATTACTAAACCGATTATAATGGAACTTTCATATTATATTTAGTTTTAGTTTTGAAACGGACGTAAGCTACATAGTATTTCTATATTATATATTTAGAAATATGGTTTATAATGTCAATCTGATATAAATTTCTGGACGTTTTTAGATATCTACTTAAATATTGGGAGAATAATAATATATTTTGTAATACCAATTATTACAATCATTTAAATTGAAAAATTTAAATAATAATAAATAGTTTGTAATAAATTTGTCAATAGATGGCGCTAGTGATAGCTTCTAAGGAAAATAAAACTTATTAGGTACAATTACTGGCTGCTACTTCCACCTGGTGGGTCAGTGTGCTGGCATCGTATTGAGAAGTGTACTCGCTTACTTGCGACATAACTTACACCACTATAATAAATCGTACTACACGGATTTCAAAGTCGGGATAGGATTTATCTTATACAGGATCTCCACCACGAACCTCAGACCTCAAATCTCTCATCAGATATTCTACCGCAAAACAGCAATACTTGGCATTGTTGTGTTCCGGTTTGAAGGGCGAGTGAACCAGTGTAATTACATGCACAAGGGACATAACATCTTAGTTCCTAAGGTTGGTGGCGCATTGGCGATGCAAGTGATGGTTAAAATTTCTTACAGTACCAATGTCTATGGGCGTTGGTGAACGCTTACCATCAGGTGGCCCATATGCTCGGCCGCAGGTAGGTAGGTAGACAATACAAATTATTAAAAACATAACAATACAAATTAATAAAAAATATATATAAATATCCTTAGATAAATAAAAGTGTTTTGATTGCACAAAAGCTTATTCGTAACAAAATATTATTTAAAACTCACGGATAAAATCCGTGGGGAGTGCAGTAGTATTAGATCAATATGGATAGTAAGAACGCTTTGCTATATGACAAATGAAGATGCGATATAAAGGTGTGTATCATTTTTTTTTTAATTTTTATTTCACGTTATAATTTAATGTGTTATATCTCTATCCGTACTTTCTTACGATTTCGTCATACGAACGTCATTAAAAATATGTTTAATACATCTATTACTTTCATGATTTCCTATTTGTGCTGATACACGCGGAATAAGGTGTCATGTTTTTATTTCTTATTAATAAATCTATTTAGCTTTATTTCATTTTTTACCGATATTATAAAATAATATAATAATATCTATCATAACATATATAGCATTTGTCTATAAGTCGCGCAAAAGTTAATATATTTGAAAAATATGAATTTAAGCTTTAATGCTTATTTCTATGAAATTACAAATTTGTGACTTAGCATCTTTTCTTCCATAGTTTTTAATATTGATAGCTTATCATTATTAAAAAATATATATACCTAAATTTACCCGCACACTCCCATAACTGAGGTATTCAATTAAAACTATCCGTAACAGCCTGTAAATATCCCACTGCTGGGCTAACGGCCTCCTCTTTCTTTTTGAGGAGAAGGTTTGGAGCTTATTCTACCACGCTGCTCTAGTGCGGGTTGGTGGAATACACATGTGAAAGAATTTCAATAAAATTAAACACATGTAGGTTTCCTCACGATGTTTTCCTTTACCGTAAAACACGAGATGAATTATAATCACAAATTAAGCACATGAAAATTCAGTGGTGCTTGCCCGGGTTTGAACCCACGATCATCGGTTAAGATCTACGCGTTTTTACCACTGGGCCATCTCGGCTATTAAAACTATACAATACTCTTAAAACTATACAATCATCAATGAAATACTTCTCATACAATAGAATATATTATTGTTTTGTTGCAATTGAAAAGGTATTTGTTTCAGGAATATATTGTTTAGAACTTTGTCGGTAAGCCTTTGTACAAGCTGACCTTGGTTTGTGTCACCAAGACTACAGCCGTTCTACCATTAAATATCAAAACATTGTAACGCAGTATTCTAATATGAACTGTCAGCCAGTGTAATTAAAGCCAAAAGACAAATTATTTATCTCTGGTTTAATTAAATGTTAGCAGAGCAATGTTAATTAAAATATGGTTTGTGTTATTAATATTTTATCTTCTATGCTAGGTATCTCGATCGTCTTTCGTTTACCGAATATATAGAGAAGTATATCACGATTGAGATGGAAGATCGAAATGTGGATCAAAGTCGAACAGTTGAAGTGAATAGACTACCCGCCCGATGATTCATGGAGCCATTCCAAAAAGGTCCTCAATTGATGTACTGTGTTATAGCATAAGAACGAGAAAATTGGCGTACTAGATTGAAGGCTTAATTTGGACAAGATAACTTTTTACATTAGAAATGTTCCATCAACTCATATTTTGCCTATTTCTGTACAAATGTGTGCGCAAACACAGGTGTACTCTCATAGACCGATGAGACAGCAATCTGAAAGAACGAAAGAGACAGATCAAGCTTGAGATCAATGGCTTTACGTGATTTCCGAGGCTATACCTTCGAACTTGCAGCCGTATATAAAATAAATAATACTCCTCAAAATTCCATTGTATACTCAGGGCAGCGAATATTCAACATCGAGTAACCAATTGATGAGTACCTTGTCGTCCAATTATATATAAAAAGTAAAATATGATGACTAAACATTGCTATCGAGCTTTTTATAATTATATTTATCCTATCAGCTCCTTGCGGTTTCATCAGCGGCTAACGTTACTGGTCCGTCTCCGTGGGTCGCAGGATGTTGTTATAATAATAATATCCTGGGACATTATTTACACACGGCCATGTGATCCCAAACTAAGCAGAGCTTGTACTATGGAAACCAGACAACTGATATAACTACATATACTACTTTTTTTTGTAAATACATACTTATATAGATAATTACACCCAGACTCAGGACAAACATACATGTTCATTCACACGAATGTCTGCCCTGGGTGGGAATCGAACCCACAATCTTCGGCGTGAAAGGAGAGTAACTACCAACCACGCCAACCGTCCCGTCAAAAATAGTATACAGTAACAGCCTGTGAATGGCCCACTGCTAGGCTAAGGCCTTTCTTCATTTTTGAGGAGAACGTTTGGAGCTTATTCCACCACGCACCACGAGATGAATTATAATCACAAATTAATAAAAAATATATAAAATTATTATACTCTTACCATCTTTCTTAATATATTAGTTTGTTTTTTTTTCATATCGGACTGATACGAATATAATTCCTATTTTATAAAAAAATCAAAATTTATATCATATAACAAAATAGCCGTGTGGTTTCCAAACAGAGTCCATAGCCCAATAGTTCAGTTATATCACCCAAGGACTGACTGCCTCGTAGGTCTAGTGGCTTGATATAAGACCGCAGACCCGGAGGTCCTGGGTTCAATTCCTAGGTCGAGCCAATAAAAAGTTATTGGGTTTTTTAGTAGCAGCCTGGAGTCTGGAAGTTGGATTGTGTACACTCCTCGGAAAGCACGTAAAGCCGTTGGTCCTGTGCCTGAACTCTTTTCGGTCCTATCGGATTGCCGTCCCATCGGATGATGAGAGTTAGGAAAGAGAGAGTGCACCTATGTTTGCGCACACACTTGTGCACTATAACATCCCCTGCGTAGTTAGCTAATCTCTTTTGAGATTGACCGCCGTGGCCGAAATCGGTCTGGACGACATAATCACCCAAGGGTTGTAATAGAGCTCAACCTCTTAATCACACATAACCCGGAAGAGACCCTTGATATCGGTAATATTGAACTTCCTAATTGTTAAAAAAATGCCATAATTCGTGCGAAAAGATGACTATGGAACATTTTAGTGTGAACCCTATTAACAGAAGAGTGCTTTGTCCCTATAATAATAATATAAATTTGTCATGAACTAGCGAATAATGAAGTCATACATTATGTCACGGTAAATTATTAAGAAATTAGCAACACTTCATTTGTTATACGAATTGTTTTAACTCTCGTTATCAAACTAAGCGTAATTCTTAGTGCTATTCAATGGTCTCGAAAACATTACTCCAGTGTTATTCTATGTTAACCGCATCAATCAATGAGTTGACAGTTGACGTTGGATGATATCACGTGACATAAGTAACGATGACGGGGACCAGTGATGACATAATAGGTAGACCACTATCGACACATACGTAAGATTTAGTAAATTAGTGAAAACAAGGTATTTTTTAAAATAAAACTATGATAATAAATACGATGAATTTACGTTATATATGTAAATGCGATAACGTGTATATTATTATAAACAAAATAAAACATTTATGTTTTAGTAATAATAATTTAGGTCATTCCTACACAATTTAATATCGCATGACTGTCTTGTTGGTTTGGTGGATATAAGGTCGCAGATCCCGAGGTCCTGGGTTAAAACCTCAGCTTGGTCCAAAAAAAAGGTTGGCTTGTACGTGCCTCGGCTTTATGCCGTTGGTTGTTGTTGGTCTAAATTCTTTCCGATCACGTCGAATTGCCCTCCCATCGGATTATGAGATATGAGGATTAGTGTGCATTTTAGTGCACTTGTGCACTATAATAGCAATTGCGCAGTTGGCTAATCCCTCTTAACAATGACCGCCGTGGCAGCTTACCGATGATAACGGAACATAATAAGGAATCGCTTAATTAAATAATTTTCCACCAACCCGCACTTGAGTAGCGTAGCTAATAAGCTCCAAACCTTCTCCTCAAAAAAGTGAGAGGAAGCCTTTAGCCCAGCAGTGGGACATTCACAGGCTGTTACGGATAATTAAATAATACTTTTATAGTAAAATATTTATAATTTAATCTATAGTAAAATATCTACAAAATGCTCAATAATATGATTAACAATAAAAAAGCGTCAAACGAAGCTCTTAAAATTGACATTTTCAATGACAATTTGAATCAGTTTCGTAAAAAAATATCTTTTTTTTTCCTCAATAATAATGTATAAATTTTTGTTTTTAACATCTTTTTCTTTATGTATTAATGTACCTCTTAATTTTGTTTGATTTTAATCAAATAATTAATATTCAATAATTTTAAATGTTCGCAGATATTTATATTTTACTCATTTTATACCAATCAAGTGATAATTTTATAATAATTTAATTGTTAATGTCTTATCTATTTGTTATAAATATTTTGATTTTTAAAATTATTATTTTTTTGTTGACTCGAAATGTTGCTATATTTTGCAACACCTATAATTTAGGAGACACTTGATTTGTATAACGTCATGTTTAAAGACTCAATTGTATTTATTAGTGTACTTCTCGTTGGTGTTGATATTATAATAAATAAATAAATATTTGATATAAGCCCAGGGTGACGCTGTTTTAGCCAAATTTTCACAATACAGTGACAGAATAGTCACTTATTTAATTATTAATTATTATCCTTACTTTTATTTCTCTTTTCGCGTTATTTGACATAAATTTCCAAAAATAGAACTCTTAGTGTAATGTTAACTTACCTAGAAAAGATCGAACTCCCAAAGTCCCTCTAGAGACGGATAGGATCATAGACAAAGTTGATACCCCTCCTCCGGCAAATATATAGGCCCTCTTGGCGTCACCTCCTGCTGCTGCATCCCTCTTCCTCCTCCAGAGTGGTGCGCATGATGTCGCACACACAAACAATCCAAACACGAGACATTCCCACACTAACCAGCCAGTATTCATTTTGTATCTGAAACAAATAATATAATTCGTTACTCACAATGCATATTTTTGTCTTAATTGTTTTATTGAATGGTAAGCCCCATAAACTTATAAGGAGCTGCAGGTCAGTTATCTCCACGTATTAACACTCTGGGCGTGGCCCTCAGTAAGTGCTCTTCAGAGTACTCTTATCAGCATAGTGGACTGTCATGATAGCATATGGCACTTGGGGAGAAGTTCCTTTTATTTTTTATAGAGACCAGAAAAGGAACGGGATGGGCCTGTTATCCACTACTGCCGAAATGATGATGGTACTGACTTTTCTATTCAATTGTTCTCAGATAGTAATTCTACGCATATGGAATGTTGTGACATATCTCGTGGTTTCATTTAGAATCCGAGATGGAAGTTTTCCGTCTTCATGCGAGTTTTGAGCAATCGATGGCCCTTGTATATTTTGGTGAATAAAGAACATGCATGATAAATATTTATAATAAAGAGGAATTGAGAACCACCTCATTTTTAAGTCAGTTAAAAATAAAGATTCAAACGCACGATTCGGTGAGCCAAAATAGATAATATTTTTCAATAAAATTTGTTACTCAAATTCTATTTAAAAATATGAAATGAAATAGTTGCGTTTGTAATGTTAATTTTATATTATTCTTTAGTTAGTTATATGTTTCGAGCCTAAGACAGAAACGCTGTTGTGTTAATGACAACAATGACATGTGTTCAGATATCAACAATGATACCATTGTTGTGTTTCATGAACACCATTACAAAGGTGAATTGTTTACACCTTTACACTGGAAAATACCGGTGACATGAAATGTTTAAGTGAAATATTTAGATTTACATATATTGTAATCTATTAATTGGCGATGGGTAAAAATAAAACATCTCTAAAAATGCCTTATAAATATAAGGTTTATATTTATGCAGCGAGCTGTTTGATGTTTGCCAAGCATTTACATAATTTTAATATATTTGTTGTATATTTTAATCTCATCAGATATTCTACCGCAAAACAGCAATACTTGATATTGTTGTGTTTCAGTTTGAAGGGTGAGTGAGCCAGTGTAATTACAGGCACAAGGGACATAACATCTTAGTTCCCAAGGTTGGTGGCGCATTGGCTATGCAAGCGATGGGTGACATTTCTTACAATGCCAATGTCTAAGGGCCAATTTGGTGTCCACTTACCATCAGGTGGCCCATATGCTCGTCCGCCTTCCTATTCTATAAAAAAAAATTAATCTCTATTGAGATTGGCCAGCGTGCCAGTAATCGGTCATATTGGATTTTTTTTAAATAGTAGGCAAACTGCTATTTGTCTTATTTCCGACCGAATACTAAGTATTACAGTTTGGCGTTTTATATATTATAATTATTATAAATGTAGAATGTATATACACAGCATATATATATGTACAATATATTATAATACTGCTATTCGAATATTATAATAAACATTACTAGTGGTAGGGCTTTGTGCAAGCTCGTCTGGGTAGGTACCACCCACTCATCAGATATTCTACCGCAAAACAGCAGTATTTGTTATGGCTGTGTTCCAGTTTGAAGGGTTAGTAAGCCAGTGTAATTACAGATACAACGGATATAACATCTTAGTTCCCAAGGTTGGTGGCGCATTGACAACAACGCATGGGCGATGGTGACCACTTACCATCAGGTGGCCCATATGCTCATCCGCCTTCCTATTCTATATAAAAAATAAACATCAAAAAGAAAATATAACTCGGAATGGCCTGGACGCCAGTCAGTTAAGACACAAATATGACAAGTATTGTTTCTATTGGTCGAAATAAGATCACAGTCATTATTACATATATATTTTAAACATATGATTTTTTAAATTTCGAATATGTTTCTCTTATACTATTTCCACTTTTTTTATTAATAATAATATTGCTCGTTAGAGGAAAAAAAGTTAATAAATATTAGTTAAGTTAATAATTAATAGTTCTCATACGAGAAAAAGAACTGTTTTGTCTTTTATTTATTCAGCTTTACTATTCAGGCATCGAGGCCCATAATTAATTTTGTTACATTAACTACACTCATCAGATATTCTACCGCAAAACAGCAGTATATTTATTAATTATATTTTTATTTATTTGATACATATATAATAACTCATCAATAATAATACATAACACACATTATTAATTAGAATTAAAGTAAAAAAAATATATGTATGATAAAAGTTTAAATATAATTAAAGTATAAATAATTATATATGAGGCACATAAACCAGAGTATTACAAAGACTTCTTGATCTTTTTTGATTTCTTATTAATATATTCGTTACTTTTAGTTACAAAATGTCAACGCTTTATACATAAATATTTCTGGGTGAAGTCATTACGTATAATTCACAATAGAAATATTATAATTGTAATTGCGTACAAAGCAACAATTTAACGGTTTGTAGACACATTAAAACAACCGATTGTTACGAACAATTGAGAGCAATTTTAACTTTGTACATCTTTGAGGATATTCTTAAATGACTTAAAGGCATTATTCGAAATAAGATAAGAATTTAAGAAGTTAAATGAAGCTATATGCTTCAGCTATTGTTAGGTTTCCATATACAATACGGTGAAACAACGGGACACGCTCATACATAATAAAGACCGACCTTTGACCGATAAGTTATTACATTCCATTTAAAAAAAAAAACACTGATTAATCTGTTTATGTTCCAGCCACAGTTCAAGATATGTATAATTAAATACATTTGCTTATAAATAAGGAAAAAATATAATTAACGTCGTTTAGAGTATTATTTAATTTCAACATCCTTCCGCGTAAACATCGGAAGCGTTTTAACAAAAACCAAAATGAAGGTGTCAATGTAATAAAGTTAAATCTATAAATTTGACGAGCAGGTGGCTTTCACGCCGAAGGTTGTGGGTTCGATTCCCACCCAGGACAGATATTTATGTGCATGAACATGTCTGTTTGTCCTGAGTCTGGGTGTAATTATCTATATAAGTATGTATTTACAAAAGAAAAATAGTATATGTAGTATATCAGTTGTCTGGTTTCCATAGTACAAGCTCTGTACTCTGTGCTCTGTTAATAATGACCCAGGATATTATAATTCTCCAATAAGGATCAGTAGATATAGTAGATATTTGGTAGAATTATATATTTATTTATTTATTTTTAAGCTATGTAGTCATTTTTATAAATTAAAAAAAACAAACAAAATACGCATTACAAATTTATAGAAAAAAACGCCGTCTAAAAGATTGTCCTGTGATTGTTGAATATAATATTATGTATTTATTTATATATTGCTAAATAAATTTTATATTTACAAATGCGATTGATAACAGCTACGTTAGACAAAGGCTGTGTCAGACAGACATGATTAGAAAATCCATGATTTGTTCGTATATGTCATATATACGAACTAAATATACTAAATATACGAAATAAATAATAATGATAATGTCCTTCAGACCGATTTCGGCCACGGCGGACAATCTCAAGAGAGATTAGCCAACTGCGAAGGAGATATTATAGTGCACAAGTGTGTGCGCAAACACAAGTGCACTCTCAATACTACACACTTCCAACTTCCAGACTCCGGGCTGCTACTGAGAATTTTCTGTCAAAAAACCCAATAACTTTTTATTGGCCTGACCTGGGAATTGAACCCAGGACCTCCGGGTCTGCGGCCTTATATCAAGCCACTATACCAACGGGGCAGTCTTTATTACACATGTGTCAAAAATTCATACGACACAAGCAAGTTTTCTCACGATTCCTTGATCGCCTGATGATGGGATAGTTGATTTTTTTTAAATTACTTTAGCAAGACGAGAATTTGGCCAACAGAATGTAAGAAAACCATAGACATTGCCAAACGCCAATGGAATATATTCTGTTATATATCTGTGGATTTTAAATGACACTGACTCACTAACCATTCTTATACTCTATTTACAATCGAAATACTTAATAATATTTTATACATTAAATTTCCAGATTTGGACGGATTTTCGTTACAAACCGAATTACACGCTGTCGAAACCATTTTGCCGATAGATGTTTTATTACAAAGTGGACATATAATCGTATTAAAAAATAAAACTATTTTACACATATTCAGTTACGTACAAAACAATTGGATTATAAATATATACTATTATAATATAAGCCAGGAAGTATGTTTTTTTATATTAATTCATAACAGCACATGGATGTTTATTAGTGTGATGTAATTATAATAGTTTTATGCATGTACTCACTTTTATTTATTCATTTTAATTCATTAAACGCTCAATTTAAATATATTTCATAATTAAAAAATATTATAAGAAAATGTGTGCAATGCCATACTAAGCAAGCACCACACCACTTTTTTATCGCTGTAAAAACGCGTAACGCGTTTCTCCCACGGGAACAAATGGGGGGTATGTGGGGCTCACCGGTGTCCAACGCGCCGAGTGCGCCCCAAACATCAAAATACCTACTAAAAAACCAGCGGTACCCTTTCCGTCTTAGCGAGGAGTGCCACGGGAACGCTTTCGCATGCTACCGTGGCGCTAAGCAAGCACTACACCAAACGTGACATATGATATACAATTTAGACATTTGTAGTTTGATTTTGTTTTCATTTAAAATAATAATAAAAATTACTTCAATATTTTCCCTAAATTATTAGGGAAATTTAAGGGAAAACTAGTCACACTAAATTTATAAGACACGTAAGGTGAATTAGCGCTAAGACGATAATTATAAAGGTGAGAGGTCACTTGGCGCGTACTGATTGGATTATACTAATTATTTACATCATATGAGTAAAACAATAGTTTATATATTTTTATACATTATTGGGGTGGCGTGGTGAAATAAGCTACAAAACTTCTCCAAAAGAAAGGAAGCTCAAGGGAAGGCAGTGGGACATACACAGGCTGTTACTTTTATTTTACTAAATAATATATTTTTTAAAGTGATTGATGATATATATAATACGTAAAGAAAAAAGAGAAAAAAAATACCATTTTGGCATTGCGTAATAATTAGATTTATATTATAAGCTAATTCGGTACACGTGACAGAAGTAAATTGCGTCACTTGCGTCAGAAACGTTTCACTCGTTCGTTACACACAAACGTTACATTCAGGGCTTTGAAGTTTTACTGTCATTGCGTCCAAAAAAAATCCCTTAAAAATAATTATGACACATTTCTAAAATAGCTTGTTTTCCACGATCATGTCTAGTCGGAAGGGCGCCTAGCTATGTACATCACTGGCAAATGTCCAACGGAGAATAGTTCCGTCACTGAACCGACACGTGATACACGAAACTAATTACAATAATAATATAAGGTGAAATTTTTACAGACTTTTTTTCACGTTCGCCTAATTTTCGCAAACAGCTAGACCGCCTTGGATCTTGATAGATACTCGCCTTGTACCCCGAAGATTGTGAGTTCGATTCTCACCCAGGACAGACATTTGTATTCATGAACATGGTTTCACGCCAAAGATTTTGGGTTTGATTCCCACCCAGGACAGACATTTGTATGCATGAACATGTCTGTTTGTCCTGAGTCTGGGTATATTTATTTATATAATTATGTATTTACAAAATAAAAGTAGCATATGTAGTATATCTGGTATATAACTGTCTGGTATCCATAGTACAAGCTCTGCTTAGTTTAGGATCAGATGGCCGTATGTGAATAATGTCCCAGGACATTTATTTACTTATTTCAAGTTTACATAACACATATGCACTTTTGGTGTATCTCTCTACTATGTTTGAGTTAGATGATAATAGTTTGATGTGCCTGCATGTTTTATTTGTGTAATTTATGAGTGATTTGTATGATTTAATGTTTCTATTTAGGAACACAGGTGATCCTGTATATCTTACTTTGACGTACATTATTTGGAGTGGAGACCACGCCTTGGCAAGTATAGCGTAGGACGCCCTCTCTCTCTGACGATGATAATGATGATGATGAAGTATAGTTTATTGTTTATTGGAAATTTAGTTAAAACCATGTTTACTAAGCTGTCATTTATTATTTAATAACGCGAGCGCTAAATTCGAAGATTCAAGTCGCTTTCTGGTTCTCATTCAGTTTTGGCAAAGGAAACACTTTTATAACATGTTGCAAAAAAACTTCATTTGCTTTTATTTAGAATAGAGGAGCGCATTGCTATCCATACTAATATTGATTATTTCGATAGAAACATCGTAAAAACACGAGAATAAAAAAAAATCCAACACAATTTCTGTTTCCACAAAGTCATTCATCATATCTTGGGCATTTGCCTTTATAATAAAATTTAAATCACATGTGAAGAAAACTTTGATCAATAATGCTTTAATAATAATACTTGTACGTATCTCCATTCAGGTTAAATAATAATTATATTGTTTTTATTTATCTATGTAACATAATTGTCAATAAAGAGTAACTATTGAGGTTTTTTTGCGAGTTTTTGTTAGAATCTTCATTCCGAACCGCTGGTAGCTCTAATTTATTTTAATCTTGTAAAATGTCGATTCAAAAGTGCTCCTGTTTCAATAAACTACATTTTGACATTTGACATTGACCCTCGGACATTTTGCTTGCTATTATGTTTCGTTTCGTATGTCATCGATTAACTTGTCAGAAAATAGGATTCTCTTGATTATTACCTATCCGTCAAAGTTGTATTCATTTTCTTAATAATAAAGCAACTGGCAAGATTCCTAACAATTGTATTTAGGTCAACAAAGAATTTAGTCATATTTAAATCTTTTGTTTGAAAATTGGCAAACGAATAAGTTGAGACAAATTATTGTCGGAATTTTTCGATATTTTTGGCATAAAATAAACACACTTAAATATAATTAATCTTTAATAATTCTGAAATTTTCACATGACATATACATGTAAGGAAATAAACTTTTAAGGTCATGATATTTTAAGAATGGTTGCTTTAATAGTTGGCAATCTCTTGGTGGCTTTATGATAGCCCATCTGGGTAGGTACCACACTCATGACATATTCCACCGCCAAACAGCAACGCTTAGTAATGTTGTTTTCCAGTTGAAAAGGTGAGTGAGCAATTACAGCACAACGGACTTCATATTTTAGTTGATGATGGAAGGAATGAGTAATATTTCTAACGGAGCCTATGTCTATGGGCAGTGATGACCATTTCCCATTTGCTAGTCTACCAACCTATATTATATAAAATAAAATGTATTGCATTTGAGGGTATTCAATTGTTTTGGCTTATAAATCTATCTGTATGGCCATTTCAAATTATGGTGCATTTTTCGAATCACATGGCGTTGGAAACATCATTATCATCTACCTAGCAACATTATATTGCAATTCAATATGACATAAAGTGTCTGCACCAATATACGTATACACAAACACGTGCCGACATCGTAATGTCAATTAATCTTTTGCCTATTTATAAATATAAAATCTTACGTTAAATAAAACATTAAAATGATGATTATACAAAACAAGCATATAATTATAAAATGTAAATAATAAATAACGTGAAGTTATTTCTAAATCTCCATACATAATATACAAAAATTTTGTTATATACATATATACTTGATTATGTATTTCATTTGAAGTAAAGAGAATTTGAAAATTTTGAAGTAAGAGAATGATTATGTATTTCATTTGAAGTAAAACTACTGATTGGATTTTCTCGATATACTCTGACGATTCAAAATATTAATTCGAATAGTATGATATGAATGGCACGCAATCGGCTGCTATTTCTAAATATTTTCATAATTAGCACGGTAATCATTATGATAACTCGATTTAATGTTTATTTATGTTGTGTTATGACAGGCGAATACCATAAATATCTATAAGGGTTCTTGTTTGTCATCGAATATACGAAAACTTTTAAAATAAGAATTTATAAGTAGCAATATATATATATATATATATATATATATATATATATATATATATATATATATACTAGCCGTTGCCCGCGGCTTTGCTCGCGCTTAAGTATAAGGATAAATAATTGTTTGGAAGTCTGTGATTTTAAAGTAAGAAGCATGAAATGTCATTCTGTTTAGAAAAAAATATATTATTATTCTTTTAATAATCATCAGTGAAGTTACTGAGAATCACTGTAGTTGCACTTAATATAATATTTTATAGTGACTTAAATGGCTTAAAGAAAAAAATATTTAATACATGTCTTCTGATATACGATTCTGTTGCTTAAATACCCCGGAATCTATCCACGCCTTTGGATGCAGTGAATACACAAAATATGCAAGAGTACCAATATTTTTTTATTCTATCAAAATCAGATGAAACAAAACTATTCAATTCATATAATCGAAGCACCTCTTTGTAAACATTACGTCACTAGATGTTTTCTGGACCTGATCGCTCTCTAACGATAAGCTCGCCTTTTGTAATATCATAATATATTGTTAACTTGTATAGTGTAGTTCTGTATTTGTTTGCAATGAAATTTATTATTACTGTTTAACAGCCCATGAATGTCCCTCTGCTGGGCTAAGGCCTCCTCTCCATTTTTGAGGAGAAGGTATGGAGCTTATTCCACCACGCTGCTCAAATGCGAGTTGGTGGAATACACATGTGGCAGAATTTCAGTGAAATTAGACACATGTAGGTTTCCTCACGATATTTCTTCACCGTAAAGAACGAGATGAATTATAATCACAAGTTAAGCACATGAAAATTCAGTGGTGCTTGCCCGGGTTTGAACCCACGATCATCGGTTAAGATTCACGCGTTCTTACCACTGGGCCATCTCGGCTATTATTATTACTGTTATTATTACCTAATTTATATTTCATATTTCACGGGCTGCATTTTTAGGTGTCACATTCATCGAATATTATACTACCAATATCGTTGATGATAAATATAATGTTTATTTATGTTGTTATATATTTATTATATCTTTCCTTTGGTAAGTCATTTAATTTATAATTCAATAATATTATTTAGATAGTGTTAAGAGTCATCGCCATTTTAATTAGATGTAAAATATAATTAATTAATTATTAATAACTTAGACATCAATATCTCATATTATTTTATTTCTTTTTGAAGTATCAGTGAGCCAGTGTAATAAGCCCAGGGCCGGATTATTCATTAGGCGGTATAGGTAACCGCCTAGGGGCCCCGCATCGGCTCGGGGCCTAGGCAAAAATCGGGGAAAAAGATTTTAAAAATACTCGTATATGAAATTTTTGAAGCCAAATAATTCTCATATTCGAAAAGGATGATGGTGTATCTTCCCAATATACTACTAAAACCTCTTAATTATTAATAAAATAACTTTGTGGTAAAATTTTTTTTTATAGTATAGGCAGGCGGACGAGCAAATGGTAAGTGGTCACTAACGCCCTTAGTCATTGGCATTGTAAGAAATGTTAACCATCGCATACATAGCCAATGCGCCACGAACCTTGGGAACTAAGATTTTGTCCCTTGTGCCTGTAATTACACTGGCTCACTCACCCTTCAAACTGGAACCCAACAATACCAAGTCCTGCTGTTTTGCGGTAGAATATCTGATGAGTGGGTGGTACCTACCAGACGAGCTCGCACAAAGCCCTACCACCAGTAAAATATATATTTATGGAAGATACAAAAGGGTAAAGAGGCCTGAGGCGTGTATTGCCTAGGGGCCCCAACATAGTTAATCCGGCTCTGTAAATACCATATCGGTGTAACAATAGTTTATATTATTTAGTGTAAATTTCTATGCTGGTGACCACTTACTGTCAGGCCCATTTATCCGTCGCTTAACATATAAACACGAGAACATATATGTACATATATTTTATACATAAATAAAACATGGAGTAATTAAAATAGCTATTTCATTATAATCGTTAATAACAAACTGTATATTATATGTGTGCGTTCACTAGAATTGTATTAATGTTGTACGTGTAACGTAACATTTTTGTTTTAAATTAAATAATATCCCGCATTCTTTGCTATATTTTATTTAAAGAATATATATTTGTACAAGGCCATCTGGGTAGGTACCACCCATACATCAAATATTCTGCCGCCAAACAGCAGTACATAGTTTTGCTGTGTATTGTTATTTTTTTTTTCGTTAAAATTTCTTACCATTGGTGGCTACTTACCATAAGGCGGCACACTCGCGCGTCTCAATTAAAAAAAAAAATATGCATATTAATAGACTTACTTATAAACGTTACTTAGCAAGTGTTTTGTTAAACACATGTCTATCTTTTGCGTCATCGCATACTCATCTTACCCCCATAATACATCAACATATGACTCATGTAAATGTATATTATATGATATCCTCCAGATCGATTTCGGCCACGGCAGCCAATTTCGAGAGAGACTAGCCAACTGCGCAGAAGATATTATAGTGCACAAGTGTGTGAGCAAACACAGGTGCACACTATATTCCGACAACCCGACACCACCAGAAAGAGTTTAGGCACAAAACCAACGACTTTACGTGCTTTCCGAGGCACGGGAGTGTATACACTTCCAACTTCCAGACTCCGGCTGCTACTGAGAATTTTCTGACCGAAAAACCCAATAACTTTTTATTGGCCCGACCTGCGAATTGAACCCAATACCTCCGCGCCTTACATCTAGCCACTAGACCAACGAGGCAGTTATACATTACATATAATAATATCTGCGGAAGTTTCAAGGCGTTACAATTCGTCTTAGTTCATTTAACGACTTCGAAACTTTTCATCTAACACGATAAGATAATGAGGCACATGTCACGTTGAGTTCTTTTTTCTCAATACAATTATTATAAATAAACATTTTGACATCGCATGCCGTTTAATCAAATACCTTTTTAAACATTATCGAATTTTTCCGATTATTATTGTAATGTATTTTAATAATAGTTGAAATCAGAGTGAAAATATATCAAATGCAATGACATAAGAAAGAACACACACACACAACGGTTATATGATAAGGCGGATGATCCAGAAGTCTGTGTAATACTCTGGTTTATGTGCCTCATACATGATAAATTTTATTTAATCTCATCATATATTTGTATTATTTGCTTTTTTTATGTCATTAATTAGTTGCAACTGCAACAGCCTGTTAATGTTCCACTGCTGAGCTAAGGCCTCCTCTCCCTTTTGAGGAGAAGGTTTGGAGCTTATTCCACCACGCTGCTCCAATGCGGGTTGGTAGAATACACATGTGGCCAATATAACTACAGGGACAAGGGACATCTTAGTTCCCAAGGTTGGTGGAGCATTGACTATGTAAGGAAAGGTTAATATTTCTTTCAGCGCCAATATCTGATGGTGACTCTGTACTATCAGGTGGCTTATCTACCTTAATTTTATTTAAAAAAAAAAACAAGTAGTAAAAGAAAGTCATCATGAAAGATGGCGTGAACATTGATTTACGTAACACTATTGTTTTAAGAAACAAATAATAAACCATTTTTAATATTATAATATATGTATGTCATATAATTCATTTACAAATTGTATATAAATTTCAATGAAATTAGACACGTGCAGGTTTCCTCAGGATGTTTTGCTTCACCGTCAAGCACGAGATGAATTATAAACACAAATTAAGCACATGAAAATTCAGTAGTGCTTGCCCGGTTTTGAACCCACGATCATCGGTTATGATTCACGCGTTTAATTAGTTAATTCTTATATATTTCAATGATTATTTTTGTGATTGTGATTCTAATTATAATTATTAATGCATGTTATGTAATATTATTAATGTGTGATTTGAATGTATTGAATGTGTAATGATGTACCAAAAGTTGTACCTTGATGCCTGAAAAATAAACATATTATTATTATTAAAAATCAAATGAATAACAACTATGCTTGTAAATTTTTTATTTAAAATATGTAGGCAGACTTGCAAATGGGGCAAATGATGGTAACCGGCTATCCCTTACATTGTCAATACGCCACCAACCTTGGGAACTGAAATGTTACGTCCCTTGTGGCCGGAACACATCATTACTTAGTATTGTTTTAGTATTGCGGTAGAAATTTGATGAATGCTCCTTCTACCCAAAGTACTACAACCAATAAAATATTTCAATATTGTTATCAATATTATGTATAAAGCAGTAACAGAAAATAGCAATATATGAATATCATCGTCTCTTAAGAGACTTCATATTCCACTGCAGCAATTCACTGTGGGTTAGACGGTACACATGCCGGCATCCGGCCAAGCGATCGCCCCGTACTTGATCGAATCTAACGCTAATAAATTTAACCGTATCCCACTTACATTTCTTATCTGCTTAATTTTCTTATTTATTTAGATACGTGTCAATACTGAATCACGAATTGATAACAGCTACGTACATTCAGACAAATTTCTACTATATTTACTTTAAATCATTATTTAATAAAGTCAAAACATATAATTGATATCCTCCTGGTTAATTTCAATCACGGCGGCCATTATTAACAATGACTAACCAATTGCGCATGAGATAAAATAGTGCACAATTGTGTGTGCAAACATACGTGCACTCTATTCTCCCGCTCTTATATTCCGGTATTTCATAATTTCATAGACAAATTTCTTGACCAAAAATCCAATAACCTTGTTCTCTCAACCTGGGATTTAGCTTCACCCTGCAGCCATTTAATAACAGCACCTAACAAGGCACCGGCCTAGGGGCCCCGCCAGCCGAACCGAGCTGCCCGTGTAATAATTCGGAATAACTTTTGATACGTGTATATAATACACATAGCTACCTTGCAATTCTTTTAAGCATCAATTCATTATATAAAATTCAATGGTCCGGATTTCAACACGTGATCCTTGTAACGATTATCCACAGAGATATCTCGACTGCTTATTGCAATAACAAAGATAAAATCTGTCTTCTAAAATTAGATCGGTACATGTCATCTTTAATAACAATTAATGTGAGCTTGTTTGTCGGTTTGTCAGTTATGTAGTTTGTGAGCCAGCAAAAAAGAAACGTTATATATATTAAAATATTCACTTGGTGGTAGGGCTTTGAGCTCGTCTGGGTAGGTAGCACTCACTTATTAAATATTCTACCGCTATCCAGCAGTACTTTGTACTGTTATGTTCGATTAGAAGGGTGAGTGAGCCAGTATAACTTCAGGCACAGGTGCTATTTTCTATCCCGGATAAAGGGAGCAGGAAACGTAACTGCATTAATTATAAGTGTAACTGCGATCGTTATTGATTTGTGAAATGATATAACTATTTCACAGTTATAAGATATTTCAAAATATTAATATTTAAACGAATTTTCTTATAAATCGTTACTCTATAGTAATCGATACCGTTTATGGCTAAGAACTCACGGAGCGGTTTACACACGCGCCCGCCGCAGTGGCGGAACAGCTGTTTTATTTTTTAAGCTCACGTGATCGCGGTTCTGTTCGGATACCGCGGACGTAGCGGGTGCGGTTATATACAATATGGCTTCAGATTTATCTACGAGCACCGCCCAGCCACTCGCGAAGCGCGCGGGTGAAGCCCGCCGAAGCTGCAGCGGGACTCGCAAACAATACATATAAATATATTCAATTTTTTACATATATTCTATAGGCGAGAGCCCGCAACCGCGGCGGGCGCAGGAGGAAACCGCTTCATGAGTTTTTACCCTAACCTTTTTCCTATTTTACTAACAAAACGATCTGGTTGCACATCAGTCGAAGTTGGATAAAAGAATGCAACTCAGATCAATTAGACATTAGGTTATCTTTGATTCTTCGAGCTCTCACAGTCAGGGCTATACGGACTTCATCATCATCATCATATTCAGCCCACATTAATCCACTGCTGGACATAGGCCTCCTTACAGGCGCGCCAATTTTCCCGGTCCTGTGCTAGTCGCCATCCATTGAGCACCCGCCATTTTCCTAAAATCGTCTGACCATCGGGCGGGTGGTCTGCCCACTGGCCTTTTTGCGGACTTACTTACTTCAAGCAATGGCTTGATCAGACATGAAAAAAAAAACGAGAGCAAAAATATTAAGTTAACCTTAGTAGGGAGTAACGAGTACAGGCTAGTTCAACAGCATGTAAGTAAGTGTAACGCGTGTTTATATCTACGTATCTTTGTCATAAAAATCGATTGCAATAAAACCTCCATTTCGAGTAGGAAATTGTCACTTATCTACAGAGATTACGTTTTACGAGCTTACTGAATGTCGGTTTGATGTTTTTTTTTTTTTAAATTATATAGCTGACGAATGCACTAAGCTGAACGGTGAACTAAGCTGTTCAATATTGTTCTTAAAGTGCTAATACTTAATTAAATGTAAAAAAAACCTTCGCAAGGTTTACTCACATCCTACATATAGAAACATTATAATTATATAGTTTATAGAAAACACTAGTACTCGCTCGTGGCTTCAGACGCAAGTTGGGGAGGGTGGGTGTTAGATATAAAAGTCTTATGACCCTGGGGTGCAAGTTGGCTTCATACCAAATTATCTCAAGCTCATAGTTCCTTAATTACGTGGTTTAGGCGTGAACGCGTAACAGAAACAAAGTTACTTTCGAATTAATAATATTTTTATAGATTAGACTAAACTATTGGCTGATTATAAGAAATTTAAAAAACATAAGTAGCCAAATATGTTGTATCCGGTAGTCCCCAATAGTTACTACATCACATATTCTACCGCCAAACAGCAATGCGTCTTATTGTGTTCCGGTTTGAAGGACGAGTGAGCCAATTTAACTACAGGGACAAGGGACATCTTAGTTCCCAAGGTTGGTGGACCATTGACTATGTAAGGAAAGGTTAATATTTCTTTCAGCGCCAATGTCTGATGGTGACTCTGTACTATCAGGTGGCTTATCTACCTTAATTTTATTTAAAAAAAAAAACAAGTAGTAAAAGAAAGTCATCATGAAAGATGGCGTGAACATTGATTTACGTAACACTATTGTTTTAAGAAACAAATAATAAACCATTTTTAATATTGTAATATATGTATGTCATATAATTCATTTACAAGTTGTATATAAATTTCATTAATGAATTATTGTTTGTAATTATTATATCGTGAGAGCTGAATGAATTTTATGTACCAATCACTATTTATATTTGATTCTTAGAATGAATAATTAAGAAGTATAATCATAATAAACATAAATGATGAATATTTTATGAATGAAATATGATGAAATTAACGGCCATTGGTTGGACCACGTGAATCTTAACCGACGATTGCAAGTTTAATTCTTTTTTCTTGTTTGACGGAAGATATCATGAAAAAACCTGTATCGGGTTAAGCTACTACTCACTTTGAACTTTGAGCCCAGCAGTGGGATATTAACACATATTTTTTACTACTTTGTTAGTATAAGTCTTCATCTCCTTTTGAGGCGCAATATATCGCTGATCCAATGCATATTTGAAACACACGTGGCAGAATTTTATCAGACACACCAGCAGGTCTCACGATATTTTTCTTTACCGCCACGAAATGATTGATAAATATATTAAGCACATGAAAATTCAGTGGAGCATGCCAGGATTTTAATCCACAATCCACCTTGAATCCACAACTATCTACACTAGGGTGAGACCTTTACTTCACACTCGTTAGTAAATTGTCTTATGAATGTCTCATATATTATCTTTTATCTTTTTACACTTTATCTTTTCTACCTATTCGTCATGTTTATTTCATTAGAAATTACAAAATTAGGTAATGTCATCATAATGTGTGACTCCATTGGTAACTGCCTTATTACATTTTCACTGCCTCGTTAGTTTAATGATTGGTCAGGCTGCAGACCCAGAGGTCGCAAGTTCGAATCCAGAAACGTCGTGACGGTAAAAAGTTATTTGGTTTTGCTCAGTAGAAGTCAAATTAGAACATTGTTATGTATAAATAATAAACGTAAACACGTTAAATTTTAAGTGGTGCAAGCGAAATTTGAACCCATATACTTCGGTTAAAATTTACATCTTACAAGCACTAAGCTATCGCGATTAATTTCACAAAATGTATATCTTAATAAGTTTTTGTTCGACGGTGAAAATATCACGATTAACAATTACAATTGCTAAGAGATTTAATAATTGTACTAAGTATGAATTTATAAATAATTTTTATTGCATTGTTATGCAAAGTAAAGAGAACTATATCGTTTCGTTTCGATTCAATCAGCATTTTTCAAATTACAAGTTTTTATGTACGTATTTTTCATTTATGTACGAAAACATTATCGTCGAAGTATATAGTCGAAAGATCTATTTATGTTTAATATATTTATATAAAACCTTAAGTGATTTTGTGAACGTAAAAATCTGAAATGCTTTGAAATAAAACAATACTTTTTTATTATTAAAGCAACTTTACGACACAAAACGTAAAATATTGTATGGAAACCGTTGTGGTAAGTTTTATTGGAATAAAATAAATTCAATTGAAATACATAACACCACTATGTAAAAGGATGATTTGTTTTCAATATACATACAATATAAACAACATAACTACGCTTACTGTTTTCCGCGATCCGTAAATAGATGAATTGGCTCAATTCCACGCGTTCAATACCGAATAACACAACACGACGCGACCGCACGGCTTGACGCGCGGGGTGCGAATGACAATCAAACAGCGGCGAATCCGTTATTATTTATATTTCATTCGATATTCGAATTTCGTTTTGTAAACAAAAACACGTAAGTATATCTCTATGCTAATTAGGTGTTATCCATTTCAGAATTAATTTCTAGAATGTTTTTATTTTAATGCCGCAACCGTAATTCGGAATTTTGTTATTAAGTATGTTGGTTGCATTTAATTAAATTAATTATAATTAAATACTTATTTATTCATCTTGTTATATTATTTTTTTTTTCAAACGTTGCGCCAAATTGTCCCTTTTGTTAGAACTTTATGTGCTTTATTTGTGTTTATAATTCATCACGTGCTCGAATTTGAATAAAAGTACCGTGAAAAAACCTGCACATGTCTGATGTGAAACTGCCACATACATATGTATCCACCAACTCGCTTTGAGTGATGGAATAAACTCCAACCCTTCTCCTCAAACAGCTAGGAGGCATTAGGCCAGCAGTGGGACATTTACATGTTATTACTATACTACTTTATAAACATTATAAATATACAATTATTATTTTATACATTTGTTCAAATTTATATTTATAAGTACGTATGCGTTCGTCGTGGACTGAATGTTCTTGAAGTGAATATTTCTGTACTAGAAAAGGATATATTCATTAGGGCTTGATATAGGGTCAACTTTACGTCGTCAGAGCGTCACGGTAGCATGCGAAATGGATCTCGTGAAGTTCTTCGTTAAGACGAAAAGGGTACCGCTGGTTTTTTAGGGGGTATTTCGATGTTCGGGGCGCACTTAGCGCCTTGGACACCGGCGAGTCCCACATACCCTCCCACTGTTCCCGTGGGGGAAATGCGTAATGCGTTTTTCCAGCGTTAAAAAAAAAAACAAAAGGGTCGACTTTAGGTTATCATGACATATCAACTATAAGATATACACACACATTCACTCGTTACACAAAAGTAATTTCTGTGAAATTTTTTGGAATTATTATTATAATATTTATCTTATATTTTTCATTTCTTTATCCATTAACGGCGTTAGATGAAAACCCGTCTCGTTGAGTGAAATTCATCATTTATTCAAACGCAACACGATAATTTATATTACAATACATTGTACTCAGTATAAAGTACCATCTTGTAACCAACAAGATGATACCGTTGCATTGATGGTGTCAGGAGTCGTTTATACTTCTCACAGTGCTAGAGTTTAGGGACGCTAGTGACCACTCACCATCAGGTATGATCACACACTCGGATCACAATTTGTAGTCTTCGTCATAGCTAATATGATAAATAGAAAAATTACTTTGTTTATTAACGTATTTGTTACGTTTTCAAGTCTTAACTTCTCAACCGTTCATCATTAAATTTTGCATTCACGTTACGTCATATTACGTCAGGGTTACAGAATAGGGTACCGGGTTAGCTTCCTTAAGTTACACGTGAGTGAAGCTAGTGAAATATATATAAATTAATTCACTTAATAGGTGTATTTCATAGTAATCGTGGTTCGAATTAAGAAATTTCAATCATTCGTACCTCGCGTGAAGACACTAGACGGCAAATATTCGTAAGTACGACGACACAGATTGGTGCTAATGTAAAACGCATGATTCATTAAGTTAATTAAATTATCTTTATCTAGAAACATGGGCTTACTAAAATTGTTCAGGTTATTGTGTAGAAATATTGCTATCCCTTTCCCGCGAATTGAAAATATTTGACATAATTAGAAATATTGATATATCTATCTCGTGTGTGCGTTCAATCTTTAAGCTTTCAGGTTCACATCCGAATAAGTCATATCCGAGTAATAATATATATATAAATAATGAACGATGAGATTATCATTTTGGTTATATTTTTTTATGTTTCATTTATGAACCGATTTGGTTTTTTTTGTATGAGGTGGATTTGGTCCGTAGTTAGTAAAATTTTCAAAATATTCAAGAAATAATAAATACTATTCAAGACGAGACTTATATTAATTACATTAGTAAGATGAACTTTTATTTAAATATAATTAATTATATATTACGATGTTGGGCTATTGAATATATTTTTTCAATTAGTTTTAAATATTATTGAGCTTATTTTTCATCTAGTGTATAATATTTAGTTCAAACGATAATACATTTGGGACCCTACAGATAAATCAGCTTAGTGACGTTTTTGCGCTCGTAGTAGTTTACACACACATAGATTACTACATATAGTGACTTCACAACTGTACCTGTACACAGATTGATTTGACTGTATAGCTGGTGATTATTAATGAAGTTTACTAAATTTCATTCGTTTCCTATATGAATTCAATAAAAGTTAGTGTCCCATTCTCTCAATTGGCTTTATTTTTCACCCAGATAATCGGAATTGTGATTTAACACGGTAATGCTAGCAGGTAGCATTCCACGAGGACATACCAGTGCAGTAGTTATTTTTAATTTTAATGTTTAGTTTAAAAAAAAATGTACCCTTTAAACGAAAAACTGACATTGCGGCCTCTAAATTATTCACAATTAATTATTTATAATACGTGTAGCCGCTCTTCCTAAGCAAGACTACATCATATAACTTGTCATTTAATTTTATGAGGCTTTTGTTACGTTACGTTGATGTATTGAAAAAAAAAATTTTTTTTTTTAAATCAACGTTTTTATTGAACATAAAGATGATTTCTTCAAACTGGGCCATCTTATGTATTATATTTATCTTCATCAAAACTAAACCAATTATCTTATTATTTTTTGTATGACAAATTAAATAAATTTTGTAGATAATGTACTAAAAGCTAAAAAATAATTCGTTAGGTCCTAAGTACCAGTCATCACACCACTCTCCCCATCAATCTAGGTAATCGATCAGACAAAAAATTTAAATCGTTGGGCGCGTGAAATTTTTATCAATTCAACCGCTACATCATTGTGAATGCTATTTACATATTTACTCAGGTTACGCTACGCTCAACGATTTAATTTTTTTTTATCTGTCTTTTTTTTGGGTGGCCACCTTGGATTTACAATGATTTAGAATGTATTAAATTGATGTATTAATAGAACTATGGGTGTGTACCAAATATCAATTAAATCTGTCAATAGAAAGGGGGGTCAAACTTCAATTACTAAATTTGACCCAAACAAATAAGCCAACAAACAGGGCAAGCTAAATAAAAAATTTAAAAAGGGCGTAACTCATCATTATCAGAGCTCATTGGGATAATTGTTTATTTTTATTAATATCTATTCTATAATATAACATAAAAAGAAAACTTTGAATAATTCATATTACTCAATAAAGGATTATATAGATATTTAAAAAGTGTGGAGTTGGCATTCATTAATTTCCATGCAGGATAAATAATAATTCAATTGTATGTAAATATTCATGTAACTTCTAGCCACTGGGCATGCCGGCTGTACTCAAAAGTCAAAGTCAAAATTATTTACTCAATATAGAAGCGTTACACTTACTTATTGATTGTCATAAATCACCACCGGTTCATATCTCAAACGATAATAGAATCTAACTGTTAATAGTGTAGTACAGCAACAGCCTGTGAATTTCCCACTGCTGGGCTAAGGCCTCCTCTCCCTTTTTGAGGAGAAGGTACGGCGCTTATTCCACCACGATTCTCCAATGCGGTTTGGTGGAATACACATCTGGCAGAATTTCAGTGAAATTAAACACATGCTGGTTTCCTTAGAATGTTTTCCTTCACCGTATGCCATAAGATGAATTATAATCACAAATTAAGCACATGAAAATTCAGTGGTGCTTGCCTGGGTTTGAACTTTTCTTTGATGTCTTCAAACTGGGCCATCTTATGTATTATATTTATCTTCATCAAAACTAAACCAATTATCTTATTATTTTTTGTATGACAAATTAAATCAATTTTCATTAATATTCTATTCAAGCAAATTCTTACAAGGATTACGAGTTAAATGTAGCATCTTTAAGCGAAAATAGTAACCGGCTTAGTTAGTATCTGTACTAACTTAATTCTGATAACTTATTTCTGATTTTATCATACTAAGATTTTTCGCTGGCAACCTTGAATTTTGGACTAGTTCGCGATTCTTTATTATCTAAATCAAAATACCCCTTTACACTGCAGTTAAGTATGCATTTCGATGACCACAAGTTGTTCGATTAATCACAATCGGTATATCTCCAAATAACTGTTGCCAACAGTTATCAAGAAAATAACTTCGGGATTTTCACAAGAGTAAATTTGTGTCATTATTTTTGTCTCGTATTATTATTAAGGTTAATTATTGTAATAAAAACGAAGCACTTAATTGATAATCACCATTTCCGTGTATTATGATTATATACAACTGCTATGGTATATAATTTTTACAGAAATGGTTATTTACCGTGTGCTTAATTATCAGCTATTGCCCATTCCAAAAACTAATTGGCATACATTTAATTGACGCGATATAATTATTTGAGATCTTAATAATTTATGATATTCGCTATGGATTCGGAAAAATGCCATTTCGAATGTCAGCGAAGATGAAAACTTGGTAGTAAAATTAGAGGGGATAAAAATAGTTAAGTGAAATAGTGTTTTATTATATATAACGATATCATTATCAAGAAATATATGCAGTGCATAATATGGCAGAGCTTATAGGAAATCTTATGGAATATGTTAATCTAAGGTTTTACTCACTCCCGATTTCAACGGCGTCATAAGCCGAGGTCCAGTCTCACAGGAGGCACCCTTTAGACGTCCGTTTCTTTTGAGCCCCTCGTGTGGATCCCAACATCCGGCTGAGTTTACCTCGCCCATCCCGCCCGGTGACGCTGTAGAGGCCACTAGGGCCAACAGCAATACACAGTCCGAAAGAAAGGTTTGATTATATTTACGCCTTCTTCCATTGGAATTTAAAAAAGTACTTACTTTTGGGTTTTCATTTATTTAATTTGTGTTTACTAATCTCCCGCTCGGTGGTGAATGAAAACATCATGAGAAAACCTATGTATCGGGTGATATTCTCCAATATTTGTTTACGTAAGCCTGCACTGTATTGAAATTATAGACATGAAAATATTCAAAAGCATAAGAGGATGTCCAATGGAAAAACAGCCTGATTATGATTTCCTGTAATATACTCTTATATTACTATTTTATTTTATTCCATTAAAAGTGTTAAAATTTATTTATTATTATTAGCTATAAGCCTTGTCAGCTTGTTTATATGCTGTTAGATAAATGCTGCCTATATAACATAGATAGCTTTTATATACAAGTTTTTGCACCGAAAGTTACGCAATATCCTTGTCGGTTCCAGGGTCTCATTTGGCATTATAAATTACTACGAGTTTTATTCGATTTCTCAGCTAGAAAAGCTTATCGTATATAATTATTCGCTTCCTATTCGTGCTCTATCTCGAGAACGACTAACTGTATAAAGTATTGCCCAATCGCATTTTTCGAAAAATCTATGCTCTACAAATTTTCTATCAAAACAGTTTATTTATACAAGTTAATTATGTATTTATGTAGAATCAAATAATTGTAATAAGACCTGTATGGGCGTGTCACCATTATTTTTTTTAAATTAACTTTGTGCAGGCCTGAGTAGATAGCACCCATTCACCTGATATTGTATGAATCAGTGTACATATTAGTTCCCAATGTTTGTGGCGGATTGGCGATGTAAGGAATGTTTAACTACTTAACACCAAGTGGACCTTTCGTCTACCTATTAAAAAACAATAATAGTAAGATTTAAATAATGTAAATAATAAGTCACTCACCATTACTACATTTTTTATACTTATTATAATTTATATTAAATTAAATTACGAATACATAAGAATTGTAAACTTTACAAATAATATTTTGAATTAAAAACAAACATTTGCGATGTTTTTAGACTATTTAGAAACATATTATAAATGCGAAAACCGTCCCTCAGTTACGTCAAACATTTGAATAAACATTTGAACGGATCGTAAAATTTAAAAAAAGAGGTAATCTGACTAGTTATGTAGCAAGTCTTTTACAAACACTTTTAAATTGTCATTTTACATTTTTTTATAGAATAGGAAGGCGGACGATCATATGGGCCTCCTGATGGTAAGTGGTCATCAACGCCCTTTGACATTGGCACTGTAAGAAATGTCAATCATCGCTTACATAGCCAATGCTCCACCAACCTTGGGAACTAAGATGTTATGTCCCTTGTGCCTGTAATTACACTGGCTCACTCACCTTAGAAACCGGAACACAACAATACCAAGTACTGATGTTTTGCGGTAGAATATCTGATGAGTGGGTGGTACCTACACAGATGAGCTTGCACAAAGACCTACCACCAGTTGCCATGATATCTAATATAGCCAAAAAAAACTTTATTTAATCTAATATAATCTAGAGCTGTAGTTTTTTATACCAGTTACTGGTGGTAGGGCTTTGTACTACATAATTATATTTAATGTATGTAAATCTTTCACCGGTTCGAAATGTAGATTCTACTCATAAGAACCATCTAGAAACTCACTAGTTAATTTTTTATACAATTTCAAATACAAAGTTATGTCAATTAAAATTAAATACAATTTAATTTACATATAATATCTGCATGTCTGTCTGTGTCGTTTTCATGGATATGCCTGAACCGATTTACTTAACACCTGATCTCCTACCTAACATGCAAGCGAAGACGCGCAAAAACTAGTGATCTATTTAATCATGCGTTAAGTAATATGCCTTTGCCATATATTTTGTATTTTATGGCAACGTTAAAATATGATACAGTTACAACAATAGTTCGAATCGATCGAACAAAAAGGATCGCGGGTTAAAACGAACGAGCACGTTTTAACCGCACCTGCCATTGAACAGTGATATAGAAGCAAAAGTCTTTTCTCGGCTGCCTCGTTGGTCTTGTGGCGTGATGTAATACCGCAGACCCGGAGGCCCTGAGTTCAATTTCCAGGTCGGGCCAATAAAAAGTTATTGGGTTTTTCTGTCAGAAAATTCTCAGTAGCAGCCCGGAGTCTGGAAGTTGGAAGTGTGTACACTCCCGTGCCTCGGAAAGCACGTAAAGCCGTTGGTCCTGCGCTTGAATTCTTTCCGGTCGTGTCCGATTGCCATCCCATCGGATTATGTGAGTTAGGGAATAGAGAGTGCACCTGTGTTTGCGCACACACTTGTGCACTATAATATCTCCTGCGTAGTTGGCTAATCTCTCTTGAGATTGGCCGCCGTGGTCGAAATCGGTCTGGTAGACATTGTTATTAATCTAATTCAGTACTACATACATAACAAAAGACTGTATAACAATATGTGTCAAAAGAAGAGTTAAAATGCGGAGAGAAAATACTATATATATATATATATATATATATATATATTTAATATTTTCCTTAAACAAAATATAACAGATTCAATTTCATTAACCTATGATTCATATCTAACACGTAACAGATGAATGAAGGAATATTTTGTTATATCACATGAACGATGCGACAAAACTATTTGTGGATATATAATGAAACACACGACTTTGTCCGTTAAATTGATGATTTTTTATAATATTTTTAAAAGAGACATAGATGAGCTATATTCTGGTGGTAAGTGCCCGTAGACACTAAATAAAGTAAAGTAAACGCCTGTAAATGTCCCACTGCTGGGCTAAGGCTTCCCCTCCATTTGAGGAGAAGGGTTGGAGATAATTACACCACGCTGCTCCAATGCGTAAATACAGCTGGCGGAATTTTAGTGTAAACAAACGCAAGTTTCCTTACGATGTTTTCATTCAATGGCACACGACAATACAGTGGTGCTTCTGTGGCGTGGTGGGCTTGAAGCCATCTCGGTCTGGCACTGGCACGGAAGTATTTTGAGATTGCCAAACCTCACGTTGTTTGTACACTTGCCTTTACTTGAACGCTCAATACAAGGACCCTTGTTAACTGTTTTTATGTACATTTGTGTATCAATAAAATATTTTTATATTAATTACAGCTCTAATAAAAAAACATCTACGCATCAGAGTTCAAGGCCAACATATTTGCATTTTCTTAAGATTATCTTAATATCATATAGGGGTGATTTATTATGTACATACAAACACAACGATATAATTTTATTATATATATGCGAATTCCAAATAACGTAAACACATGTGTTATCTAAATGTTTTCCGGTTTTCACTAAATAAACATTAATGACGCGTACGTTAATCCTAAACAACTTTATCAGAACAAACAAACGGGTAGACATGTCTCGTGAGTCGTGATGTACTCATGTTGTTGTGCAGAAAAAAATAATAATTAGGGTTGTAACTGTTGCTGTTATTACTGCTGTTTTGCGGTAGAATATCTGATGAGTGGGTGGAGACCCAGACGAGCTTGCACAAAGCCCTACCACCAGTAATAAAGTTAAAGGGTAGATGATATTGTTGTAATGGAATATATTGTCCCACAGCTGGGCAAGTGCCTCAACGTCCAATTAAAGAGTGTGTTTGAAGCTTGACTTTATAAATGACTGCACACCTTAGGGCCATTTAAAAAAACATATATAATATAATTATAAAAACAGCAGTACTTGGTATTGTTGTGTTCCGGTTTGAAGGGTGAGTGAGCCAGTGCAATTACAGGCACAAGGGACATAACATCTTAGTTTCCAAGGATGGTGGCGCATTGACGATGTAATTGATGGTTAACATTTCTTACAATGTCAGTCTATGGGCGTAGGTGACCACTTACCATCAGGTGGCCCGTATGCGTGCCCGCCTACCTACACTATAAATGTATATAAAAAAACCTTTTAATATTATAGTTATATTTTACGGCATATACTACAACACTGCATATTTATATTTGTAGTCATTTAACAAATTTTAAAGAATTGTTTTTTGCTAATAACGGTCGTGAGAGCTGAATAAATTTTATATACGAGTTACCATTTATATTTAATTGATTAAATATAATTGATAATTAAATAAATAAATGATATTTCACGGTTTTCATTAATCATCATTGATTGGACCACGTGAATCTTATCTGAAGTTTTTGGACTCAAATCCTGGCAAACACAAACAATTCGTCTTTTGACGATGAAGAAAAATATTGTAACGAAGCCTGCATGTGTCGGATTGAAATCTACCACATGAGTTTCCACCAACCCGCATTGGAGCAGCGTGGTGGAGTGGCCTCCAAGCGTTTTCCTCTATAAGAGAATAGGCTTTTGTTCAGATGAGATACATCCAGGCTTTATAATACTTTTTTAATTTTTGATTTGAATATACCTACTTCGTATTTTACCTTCTCACAGGACTTAGATAACCAAAGTGACTTCGTTTTCATTATAAATTATTGCTAAAATACCGAAACGAACACGTAACAAGTTAAAACCAAGTTATTATTAATATTATTTCACCGTATTATTAACGTGAATTAAATTTTATACTACCAATGTTACAAGGAAAAGGTTGTAAATATAGTTTGGTAACACGAGATTTAATCAGACGCGTTTTTGGGGAATAACATCTCTACATTATTAAGTATAATTATATATTTATAAAATATTGAAAATTACTTAGAACGGCTTCTTACAACGTAATAAAATAGATTATTTACTTATCGGAAAACTATACAAGGTTATTGGAAAATACAATGTATATAAATAAGGAATTTATATGAAATCGCATAAATACATAGTAAAAATTCACGTGGAAACGTTATTTCGACTCGTCCATTTATTTATTTTATTTAAAAAAACTTTATATATTAAATTATTGTATTTGCTGCAAAAGGCGAACTTAATACTAGAAGGTACTAAGCCAGTCAAAATTTTGGCTTATCATAAATACAAGATATGCAAATAAAATAAATGTCACAGTTAAAACTAATATTAATACTACGAGTAATATATAAATAAATATGCTAAATATAAATAATTAAGAAACATTATTCAGCAAAACTCGCAAAGAACGCCTCAAAGTAAGCTTTCTGATGTCTTCAGGAAGAATGTTCCAGTCCCCATCGTCCATACAAAAGAAATTTAGTCTCCCTAAAAAAATTCAAACATTTCTCAATAAAGAAGATAAGTGAAATCGGAATAGCCAGTTATGATGAAGGTGATGTTCCTGAGCGACTTCGGCCATCACAGCCATTCTTAAGAAATATCCAGCAGCACAGGACACATTACTCGTATAGTGCACAAGTACGCTCTGTATTACCTTACTTTCATAACGTCTATAGCGTCACTTTCATAACGATTTGGAAAGCACGTAAAAGCAATTTTGCCATCCCATGTGAGGTCCTTTCTGAGATATAGGAATGTAAACCGGCCCAGGAACCCAGAATCTTAGAATCTGCGGCCTTTTAAGCGCCCACTTACTTTCCTTCAAACGAGGCGTGAGCGTGGCTGGCAAAGCGGGGGTGGCTATTGCAGAACATTCTTCCCGACTGTACTGGGCGTCGTCGTCTTTGGTCTTTACTACCACTTACCATCAAGTGGAATAGAGTCATTTGCCTTCTTGTAAAAATAGTTAAGCTAAATGGTGTTACAGCACATTTAAGCTGCACATCGTCATAAAGTCTTGTGTTACACATCATTTCTAAAGTGATTTTATTTAAAAGAGTAAAATGCTACTATACTTAAACATTAATTTTAAAAGAAACACTATTAAAAGCTTTTTTCAATTGTCAAGTTACAATTAAGTTACCGCCAGTTAAGAATGTAGAATTTACCAAGGACTAGTTTCTCAAATGAAATACATAAAATACATTGACATACAACTTAGAGACGTGAATTAAATGTGTTTGTAGAAAAAAAAATCCACAATATCTTCTTAAACAAAAAATATCCAAACAGACAATGAACAAAATTAAAATCCGAATAAAAACCACGGACTTGTTCACGTACTTGATTTGTATTTATATTTATTCTCGAAGTCAGCAGTGAAGGTCGTCATGAGCAAAACCTGTATATGTCAAAATTTCCGTTCGCACCTCTCGTAGGGCTTGGGTTTTAGGTACCATCTATTGTATACGTCATAACTGGTTTCGTTTTTACACTGGTTCATTAAATCTTCAAATTCAAAATTTGAAGATGGCATAGCAGTGTAAAAACAGGCAAGTTACAAAACATCGCATTAGCGGATAATGTAATAGTGTTCGATATTCGATTCGATTTCCAATTGTTTTTTTTAAGCTCAAAATTATTCATGAGCAAAACCTGTATATGTCAAAATTTCCGTTCGCACCTCTCGTAGGGCTTGGGTTTTAGGTACCATCTATTGTATACGTCATAACTGGTTTCGTTTTTACACTGGTTCATTAAATCTTCAAATTCAAAATTTGAAGATGGCATAGCAGTGTAAAAACAGGCAAGTTACAAAACATCGCATTAGCGGATAATGTAATAGTGTTCGATATTCGATTCGATTTCCAATTGTTTTTTTTTAAGCTCCGTAGACAAAGACCAAATAAAGAAAATCGGTTGACAAACAAGAGAAGTTGGTATTGAACTGTTTTCTCTTTACTTATATATAGATTACACTGCTAATGTATTTAATGGCTGGGTGACAGCATCCCATTAAAATGAGTCATTATCCCATTTACTTTTTTATATGGCTAGTTTCTTTACCCGAGCATTGGTTCAATTTTTGAACCACTGTATTTTTTTCATTGTAGCTATTTTTAATTTGTATATACTTATTTAAGACCTCATGTATATAGTTCTTATGTCAATAATATTAAATTAATTTCATACCATATATAGATTATAGCATAATTTAAATAAATAAAATATAAAACATAAAACTTCAAAACAATTTGTGTGCATATTTTAAGTAACCGCAATACGCAAAGGGTGTCGGTCCGAGTTTTATCTCGTCGCAACATTGTATAGGATTAGGTTAATTAAATAGAAAGATGAAGCATACCTGTTTACGTTATCATTTCCATGCTGACGGAGCCACAGCCACGCGGAAACCATGTGATGAATAGCAAGATATATCGTACTAATATTATAAGAAGATAATTTTTGTTTGATATTTTAAATCACGCTCAAATCTTTTATAATGTTTTGTACAAATACCATTCGTTTTAATGAAAACTTAAGTTTAATATTTGCGTTAGTATTAATTTAAGCATTATTTTAATTTCTTGTAATATTATTTATTGTTATTAAAGTATAAGTATTTGAGTTTGCTTAAGTTTTAAATTCTTAAGTAAATTGCTGTTAAATATTGTGTAAATAAAAATGTTGAAAATAATAAGGAAAAGGCGTAGCCATTTATTAAAGGGTGGGAAGGGTGTTCATAGGGTGAGAAGATTTAGACGCTCGTGGATTTAAAGTTAAAGCGTGGTTCTAAAGTTCTTTCTAGACCAATTCTTCTAATAAATTGTCGTATAATCGAATCGAAGCGTGATCGTTGCCGTTTATCCGTTTTCCTATTCTTTAATTTAATTATCGACTATTGCCATATAAGTTAACAATTCAGTTTGGTTTTGGCGTAACAGCATATGTTAACATCATATCGGTTCGGTTCCGATCCGAATAAATATAGAATAGTCGAAATTGGATCGGAATTGAATCGGGAACGTATCGTAATCGTTATAGATTAGTAGCATCGACCCCCTGTTTATGTTGGCACTGAGGAGAAAGGCAGATGGCATAGCTTTGCGCTTTCATGCATGTAGGGAACACGGATAGGAAGAGGCTGCGGAATAGGTCGTCCTGGATATCTTTCGAACATCTATTTAAAAAAAAAAGGTAATCGAGACTTAAACAAAGAGGCAGTACAATTATAATCGCTTTAAATTGTTTCTATTGCAATAGTTTCTCTATGTTTTTTTTAGTGGCAACCTGGTGTTATGAATTCCAGAGTGATACACACCACAACCGGTCGTGTCAGATAGTAACAGTAAACAGTAACAGCTTGTGAATGTCCCACTGCTGGGCTAAAGGCCTCCTCTCCCTTTTTTTTGAGGAGAAGGTTTGGAGCTTATTCCACCAGGCTGCTCCAGTGCGGGTTGGTGGAATACACATGTGGCAGAATTTCAGTGAAATTAGACACATGCAGGTTTCCTCACGATGTTTTCCTTCACCGTAAAGCACGAGATGAATTATTATCACAAATTAAGGACATGAAAATTCAGTGGTGCTTGCCCGGGTTTGAACCCACGATCATCGGTTAAGATTCACGCGTTCTTACCACTGGGCCTTCTCGGCTTAGATTGGTTTTCCATCAAATTATGACATTACACCTGTGTTTATTGATAAATAATACAATTGATATGTTTTGCACTGTAATTGCGTATTATGCAGTCACTCCTAAAGTGATCACCGGGCACATTCGGGTCGTATAACTTTAAATTAACAAGCATTTCTATAAAGTTCATTATTTAGTACTAAGTACTTATTGTTACGTCTCTTCGACATAACCAACAAATTAATCGCTTTAATTGACGTTTAAAACCTTTTAATCACAAACAATTAATTATTTAGTTTAAATTAATTTTATTGGTTAGTGTTAATATTAACATATACGCAAATTAACAAAGCATGGTATAAATATTGTGTTAAAGTGTTCAAAGCACATTATTCCGTCTTGGGTCAAAGGACTTTGTGCAGTGCCTTGCTGGGTACTAACGACTCGTCAATTATTCTTAAACTAAACAGCATAACAATGTATATTGTTTTGGTTTGACTGGCTCACTTAGAGATAGTGTTATTTTAGGTACAAGTGGCTTTCATTTTTTTTTGACCTCATAGTTTCCATGGCACTGAACCGAGAAAAGATGAGCATGAAGTTCTTGAATGTGTCTCTAGAATTTCTGTAATTTATTTTATTTACACCCATTATAAATCTCGTAAATAAAAATCAAAGTAATCTGTATTCAAGACGGCACATTAAGCACATTTGTTAATTTACAGTATTGAATTAAATGTAAAGCTAACACCGGTATGTAGGTTCGAGAAGAACCGGCAAGAAACTCAGCTGTTACTCTTACCATAATTACATAACTTTGGTTACCCTGCATGAAATCAACGAATATTTAAATAACGAACATTATATTTTCCTCCTGGTCCAATAAAAAGATTAGAGATTTTTTACCCGATATAAATCCTAAAGTCAATATGATATCATTTTAAATTCTCAAGATCTTGATGACACGATCTCAGGATGTAATGAGTAAATGACGGAAGATAATAGTGGGTGGTTCGGTGACGTGCACCGTGGGAGTGATTGGAGTTCCGTTGTGTTACGTAAATAGTTAAACGATTGTGAAGTATGGATAAAAAAATGTGTATTATAAAGAACACAATATACCTGAGAATAATACATTTATCACCACACCAGGTATAGAGTTATATTAACAAAAAAAACAAAATACATCAATAATGACCAATTGACCGATTTCGGCCGCAGCGTCCAATCTCAAGGTTGTAGAGTGAGTCTAACTTCTAATTTATTTATTTTTAAATGGTCTATATCATTATATAAAAACTTTAGTTATACTATATTATATCATTATATATTTCTGGAGATTTTACAACAATTTCGAAAAAAGCAAAAATTGATTAGATTTGTTAAAAACTGGCGAAATAAACGAACATTTTAATTTTGACGGGCAGGTTGGCGTGGTTGGTAGATACTACAGAGCGTCACGGTAGCATGCGAAAGCGATCCCGTGGCGTTCCTCGTTAAGACGGAAAGGGTACCGCTGGTTTTTTAGTTTGTATTCCGATGTTCGGGGCGCACTCGGCACCTTGGACACCGGCGAGCCCCACGTTTTCCCCACTGTTCCCGTGGGGAAAACGAGTAACGCGATTTTCCAGTGTTAAAAAAAATGGTTGGTAGATACTTGTCTTTCACGCCGAAGGTTTTGGGGGCGATTCTCACGCAGGACACACATTTGTGTGCATGAACATGTCTGTTTGTACTGAGTCTGGGTGTAATTATCTATATAAGTATATATTTACAAAAGAAAAAAAAGTATATGTATTATATAGAGCTCTGCTTAGTTTGGGATCACGTGGCCGTGTATGTATAATGTCCCAGGATATTATAATTATTATTATAAAATTAAATATATCCTTTGTAATAGTCTGAAACATAATTTAACAATCTTTATATAGCCTTATAATCGTTATTTAGGATTTTTTTATGAAATAGGGGAAAATAGTTCATCTAATGGTACCACCGCTTATAGATATTAGTACTGTAAGAAATTGCATTCCTTACATTGCCAATGCGCCACCAATATTCGGAACTAAAGTGTTTTTTGTGCCTGTAGTTACAATGGCTCAATCACCCTTTAAACCGGAACACATAAATGCTAATTATTGCTATTTAGAGGTAGAATTCGATAAGTGTGTGGTACCTACACAGACGGACAAAAAGTCCATTACAAAGTATTAGTACAATAAAACTGGTCTAGAATTTGTCTATCTTGAAATCATTACAGAAGCCGAGATGGCCCAGTGGTAGAACGCATGAATTTTAACCAATGATCGTGAGTTCAAACAAGGGCAAGCACCACTGAATTTTCATGTGCTTAATTTGTAATTATAATTCATCTCGTGCTTTACGGTGAAGGAAAACATCGGGAGGAAACCTGCATGTGTCTAATTTCTGTAATTCTGCTACATGTGTATTCCACCAACACGTTATCAATTTACTGGTGGTAGGGCTTTGTGCAAGCTCGTCTGGGTAGGTACCACCCACTCATCAGATATTCTACCGCAAAACAGCAATACTTCATATTGTTGTGTTCCGGTTTGAAGGGTGAGTGAGCCAGTGTAATTACAGGCACAAGGGACATAAAATCTTAGTTCCCAAGGTTGGTGGCGCATTGGATATGTAAGCGATGGTTGACATTTCTTACAATGCCAATGTCTAAGAGCGTTGGTGACCACTTACCATCAGGTGGCCCATATGCTCGTCCGCCTTCCTATTCTATAAAAAAAAAAAAAATATCATCCTATGCACAATTGTCATTTGCATGTAATAATTTAATAAACAATTGTTGGTTAAATTTTATTAATATTTCTTATTTTATTTAACATAATTATACTGTTGTTTGCAAAATAAATATTTATATTATTTATTATCTGTGTTTCGCGATGCGCCCGTGGTAAATATGTTTTTTTTTTATGTGGGAGGAGGCATACGAGCAGGAGGCTCACCTGATGGAAAGTGACTACCACAGCCCATGGACACCTGGAACACTCGAGGACTTGCAACTGCGTTGCCGACCTTAAAGAAATGAGTATGGTCTTTTCATGAAGGTTTGTATATTATTATATTATATGTATTCTTACGTAATACGTATAGGTTATTACGTAAGAATACATATTTTTAATTGCAGTTTTTTAACAAATTGGTCTAGTGCATTCCGCGATCTTAGCTTTGAACTTTGAGTCGGACCAATAAATCGTTTTTGGGCTTTTCTATCCAGATATTTCCAGTGACGCACGGCTTTTTTTCCAGTTGTTTTGACGCACACATTTGTGCTGTGATCCTATATATCCTGATCAGCTAAGTAGCTCCTCTGCACAATGGTATCCGTGAAATCAGTCAGAAGAACATGAATAGATCATACATATATGATATTATACTTAATCATGAGCATATAATAAGTACTAAAATATTAGATAATTAAAGTACAATGCGTTAACAGCAGTCTGACACGGTTCATTATGTCTTTAGTGGCTGTAATTATATTAGCTTACGGTTTAACCTTCATACCGGAAAACCTGACGACGATTCTGAACCGATTTTAACCTAATCTTCACTATTTGAAGCCCCATCCTTGAGATATAAATATATACTTAATATTTAAATTAATACATATATATACATACATCAATATTATAAATGCGAAAGTGGATCAGTCGGTCAGTCTGTTTATTATGCTTTCACGGCCAAACCATTAAACCGATTTTAATGAATTTTGACATGAACCAAGTTTAAGCACCTATTAACTAACCCCCACTGAGTCGAAGTTGCGGGCTGAAACTGGTATGTATATAATTATGTTGTTTAATGTTTAAAATTAATAGGCTATAGCTAATGTAATTCCTACAACTTTGTCTTGTCAAATGAGTATGTATTTTATGATAAATGTTTTCTATCCTACGTGACATTGGGTTGCGTATCAAATTTCATGGTATTAAATAAAAATGTTTTAATACTAAGTCTAATAAAACTTCAAAACAACGCCTTAACTTGTTAAATGATAGTTTTCATTCGTTTAGCGACTTTGTTTTCCATTAATTTAATTTTATTAGGTATTATAAAAGCGTTTAATTACATGATCTAACGAAATCGACCTTTTAATTGAAATATATCACAATATAAAGCCTCAAATAATATAAAGAATCTCAAGATAGATTAGCCAACTGCGCAGGACATATCATAGTGCACAAGTGCTCTCTCTTTTCTCTAACTCTCATAATCCGATGGGACAGTAATCAAACACGACCGGAAAGAGTTCAGGCGCAGGACCAACGGCTTTTCGTGCTTTCCGAGGCACGCGAGTGTACACACTTCCAACTTCCAGACCCCGGGCTGCTACTGATAATAGGATTTGACCCAGGACTCGGGGTCTGCGGTCTTATATCTAGCCACTAGATATATAATTGAAGAGTTGTACCATCGGGGAATCCAATAGTCGTAAATTTCCAATAATAAATTAATCAATCAGTCAACAGCCAATCGTTGTCCACTGCTGAACATAGGCCTCTCCCAAGGTGCGCCAAAGCTCCCTGTCCTCCGCCTTCCGCATCCAGTTGGTGCCCGCCACCTTCTTAAGGTCGTCGGTCCACCTGTCTGGAGGGCGCCCTACGCTGCGCTTGCCGATTCGCGGTCTCCACTCTAGGACTCGTCTGCTCCAACGGCCATCGCTCCTACGACATACGTGACCAGCCCACTGCCACTTCAGCCTGCTAATTTTGCAACCTATGTCGGTGACTCCGGTTCTTTTCCGGATAATCTCATTTCTGATCTTCAAAGATACTCCGAGCATAGCTCGCCCCATAGCACGTTAGATCTCATCGCCAAATGGGGCTCTGATAATCTTGTTGAGTTTAATGCCAAGAAAACACAGGTATGCGCTCTCACGGCGAAAAAGTCAACATTTTCCCCTCTTCCCTCCCTCTGTGGTACTCCGCTGGTGATGCAAAGCAAAATCGCCATGCTGGGGATTGACGTTCGCTGCGACCTTAGTCCAAGGGATTACATCGAGGCTGTTATAAAAATAGCTTCACGGAAACTCGGAGTTCTGAACAAGGTGCGGCGCTTTTTCACGCCACAACAACTGTGCCTGCTGTACAAAACACAGGTACGGTCTTGCGTGGAATATTGCTCGCACCTTTGGGATGGCTCCGCTAAGTACCTACTTGAGGCCTTGGACCGGTTGCAGCGACGTGCCGTACGCATTATTGGCGACGTAAAGGTCACAAACACCCTTGAACCTTTACAATTGCGTCGTGAGATAGCAGCACTGAGCGCTTTCTATCGACTGTATCACGGCGAGTGCTCTGAGGAATTATTCTCTCTAATTCCTGCTTCCCCCTTCCTTCTTAAGTCCACGCGAGCTGGTTCTCGATGTCACCGCCTAACTGTGACATCAATTCCATCGCGAACAAAGAAATTTGGCAACTCCTTTCTTTGTCGCACTTCCAAAAAATGGAATTCCTTACCAGCTCACGTATTCCCCTCCTCTTACAACCCGGGTTCCTTCAAACGAGGCGTGAAGAGGCATCTTGCGGGCCGGCAAGGCGAAGGCGGCTAGTGCAGAACGTTTTTCCCGTCTGTACTGGCCGTCGTCGCGTTTGGACTCTACTACCGCTTACCATCAGGTGGAGTGGAGTCATTTGCCCTCCCGGCGATATAAAAAAAAAAAAAAAAAAGCGACTTTGAATTTGTGGATTAGTCCCGCAGTTAGTGTCCACGTTTCGGCACCGTATGTCATGGCAGGTAAGACGCATTGGTTGAAGACTTTCATCTTCAAACATTGCGACTTATATATATAGTATAGACGACTTGAGGACTTGACGAAGGTTGCCAAATGCTGCCCATCCCAAGCGAATTCTTCGATCGGCTTCCTTCTCGAAGTTGTTCCTACCGACTTGTATCTGTCCTAGGTAGGTATATTCACTAACAACTTCGAGAGGTTTCCCCTCGACGTATATCGGTCCCGGCACGACATGCCTATTGAACATGACCTTGGTCTTGTCCAAGTTTATACCGAGACCAACACACCGGGAAGACTCGCCTAGGCTACGCGGCATTTCGGTGAGTTGTTCCAGCGACTCTGCTATGATGACGATATCGTCGGCAAATCGAAGGTGTGAGATGTACTCGCCGTTTCACTTTTCTTGAAAAACAGTACCACCTCACTCCCGCTCCACGTTTCCGGGGTCTTGCCATGTTGGATGACGGAATTAAAGAGGCTTGCTAGCTCTTTCAGGACCGGACTCCCGCCTGCCTTAAGCAACTCTGTTGTGATTCCGTCATCTCCCGGAGCTTTGTTGTTTTTAAGCTGTTCTAGAGCCGCCCTAATCTCGCCTTGGTCAACGACCGGGAGCTCCTCAGAGTAATGGCGCGTAAGAGGGGCGCGCTGGTCATCAATACTAATTCCCACGGGTTTATCCGATCTTGAAGAGAACAACTGCCCATAAAACCTCTCTACTTCTCCGACAATATCAGGCCTAGAGGTAACGACCCCACCATTTTCAGTTTTAAGTTTTGTCAGACGCGGACTTCCAAACTTGCGAGCGAACACTTTCGATCCCCGATGTTGCTCAATCGCAGCCTTGATAGCACGGGTATTGGAGCGTCGGAGATCGCGTCGCGTCAGCGTTTTTATTGTTCGATTTAAGGCCTTATCTGACAAAAACGATGGTAGTTCTCGTCGTTTTCTCATGAGCTCGAGTGTCTCAGCAGAGTTTTGGTGCGTTGTCTCTTCTCTGTGGCGGAAAACACCTGCGGGATGTGTTTTGCAGTATTTTGACCAGCGTGTCGGTTTTCTCATCAATGCTGCTTACGGTTTCCAACGCGGTGAATTGATTTTGAAGTTCCATTTGGAACTTTTAGGAGCCTTCAGCAGCTTGGAGCATGGTAGGTCGGAGAGTAGACCTCATCATTCTCGATCTTTCGGCTTTTAAGTGGATATTTAGAGTGCCTCGAACCAAGCGGTGATCACTTCCGGTATTAAACCTGTTGATAACTGAAACGTCTTTAAATATGTGCCTTTTATTGGAAATGATAAAGTCTATCTCGTTGCTTGTCACGTCATTGGGGCTTCGCCAGGTCCACCTCCTCTGAGGCTTCTTTTGAAAGAAAAAATTCATCAAAAAGAGCCCCTGCGCTTCGAGAAAGTTTACCAGCATTTGCCCCCTGTGATTTCTGCAGCCCAAGCCGTAAGGTCCGACTTTTGATTCACCGCTATCTTGTACTCCCACTTTAGCATTAAAGTTTCCCATAACAACATTGTAGTGGGCCTTCGAGGTGTCGTTAAGGGCCTTTGCGATGTCCTCGTACATCGCTTCGACCACATCATCAGAGTATGTCTAAGTTGGCGCATATACCTTTATGATCTTCAGGGAGTACCTGTCGGAAAGTTTTAGGACAAGGTACGCTACCCGGTTCGACACACTACTGATATCCACAATGCTGCTAATGAGATCCTTTTTGACTAGAAAACCGACACCACCCTGGGAGAGGTTATCACCTTCGCGGAAGTAGAGTAAGTTACCGGACTCTAGAGTTATCGTGTCCTCCCCCTGTCTTCGGACTTCAGATAACCCCAGTATATGCCAGTTTATATGACTTAACTCTACTTCTAATTCGGCGAGGTGATGGTCCAGCCTCATCGAGCGTCCATTGTACGTTGCCATGTGTAGTCGTTTTATACGGTAGCCTGCCGTGAACCGGTGATTCTTAGCACCCCCTGCCCTGCCGATACCGCGACCGCTACCTTGGTCGGGCCTAGCGGGCTCGCCGGTAAAAAAAGGCCCCCTTTTTTTTGGGCGCATCTGCCATTAAGGAGGGTTTGCCCATACTCGCCGCGCTGGGCAGGCGTGTTGGCGAGCGCAGTAGGGGGGGTAAGAGGTTTATGGGGGGAGGGACGCTACTGCCCATCCCCCCTTTTCCCCGTCCCTCAGTCGCCTCTTACGACACCCACGGGATGAGATTGGGGGAGTACTATTCTAAGCCGGTACTCCACGGCAGAATATAATAATAAAAATATAATAATAAATTAATAGAATTACCAAAAACAAGTTCTTTTTTGCTATCTATGTAGGTAAAGACCCAGATCTTAATAGTTGTTAAACTTAAAAAAACATTACTGTCATATTTTTATGACGGAAATAAACTAAAACAAATATAACTGGACGGTGAAAAGTAGGTTAAAATGATTATATTTTCGTATTTAATTGTATTGCATCTGTACAAGTACTGATAGGAACAAAATGTTTTATATTAAACTAAAAAAATGCGTAGCCGCTTGTAAATGTCCCACAGCTGGGCACCTCTTCTCTTGAGAAAGTTTGAGGCTTTTTTTAAATAGGAAGGTAGACTAGCTAATGGGCTACCTGATGGTAAGTGTTCACCAACGCCCTTAGACAATAGCACTAAGAAATATCACCCGTACTTCGCCAATTAACCTTGGGAACTAAGGTGTTATGTCCATTGTGCCTACACTGGGTCACTCATCCTTCAAACCGGAACCTAACAATACTAAGTATTGCCTTTTGGCGGTAGAATATGTGATAAGCGGGTGATAACTACCCAGATGGGACTTCACAAAGCCCTACATCAAGTAAATTGCAATATTTTGGACTATTAAATAATTAGTTTCCCTCTGTAGCCAATGACATCGCGGTAAAGACGATGGCAGCGAAATAAGCAAGACTATTAAAAAAAAAGTTTAGCAAAAAGTGTTATGCATGAGACTAGAGAAGTTTTTGCCCAGCTGTGGGTCAAAGGAAGCTGATAATAATATCAATTGGTATTGAAACCATGAAAAGAAACTTATGTTAGTTATTTATTTTGTTATATAACCTTTATTAATGAAAATAAAACATATTTGGATAACTTCTTTATTACAAATAACAATTATAATAATTTATATACATTGTCTGTTCGTTTATAATCATGAGTACACTTCTAGAATTAAATTAAAATGCTATTAAATTATATAATACAG